>NC_085140.1:293441642-293473604 GCF_024139115.2 Armigeres subalbatus | reverse complement strand
TGTTACGTATTGCTGTTCCTCCAGAAATTCCTGCGGAAGTTCCTTCAGGAATTCCGAAGTTCTTTCAGGAATTCCTCGAAGTTCTCCAGAAATTCTTTTGAAGTTCCTCAACGAATTCTACGAAGTTCTCCAGGTATTCCTTCGAAGTTTCTCCAGGAATTCTTTCGAAGTTGCTCCAGAATTCCACTGAGTTGTTCAGGAATTCATTCGGAAGTTTCTCCAGCATTCCTCCAGAAGTTTTTCCAGGAAATCCTCCGAGTTCCTCTGTAATTCCTCCAGGAATTCCACCGGTAGTTCTCCAGGAATTCCTTCGAATTTCTCCAGGAATTCCACCGAAATTCTCAAGCAAATCCTCCGGAAGTTACTCCAGGAATTAATTTACGGTTTTGAAGGAACTTCGCAGGAATTCTTCCGAAGTTCCTCCAGAAATTCCTTAGAAAATCCTCCAGAAATTCCTTCGAAGTTCCTCCAGGAATTCCTCTGAAGTTCCTTCAGAGTTCCTGGAGTTCCTAGGAATTCCTTCCAGTTCATTCAGGAATTCCTGCTCGAGGAATTCTTCAGTTCCTTCAGAATTCCTTCGAAGTTCCTCCAGGAATTCCTTCGAAGTCCTCCAGGAATTCCTTCGAAGTTCCTCCAGGAATTCCTTCGGAAGTTCCTCCAAGAATTCATCCGGAAGTTTCTCCAGGAATTCTTCCGAAGTTCCACCAGGAATTCTCGGAAGTTCACCAGGAATTCAACCGGAAGTTCCTCCAGGAATTCCAGAAGTTCCTCCAGGAATTCAACCGAAGTTCCTCCAGGAATTCCATCGAGTTCCTCCAGAATTCCTTCGGAAGTTCCTCTAGGAATTCCACCGGAATTTCCTCTCAGCAATCCTCCGGAAGTTACTCCAGGAATTCATTTACACTGCTGGAGGAACTGCAGAATTCTTCCGGAAGTTCCTCCAGAAATTCCTCCGAAGTTCCTCCAAAATTCCTTAGAAGTTCCTCCAGAAATTCCTTCGAAGTTCCTCCAGAAACTCCTTTGAAGTTCCTTTCGAAAGTTCCTTCAGGAATTCCTGCGAAGTTCCTTCAGGAATTCCTCCGAAGTTCTTTCAGGAATTCCTTCAAGTTCCTCCAGGAATTCCTTCTGGAAGTCTCCAGGAATTCCTTCAGCTCCGAAAGTTCCTCCAGGAATCTCTCCGAAGTTCCTCCAGTTCCTCCGGAGTTGGTCCAGGAATTCATCTGGAAGTTCCTCCAAGAATTCCTCAGGAAGTTCTCCAGGAATTCCACTGGAGTTCCTCCAGGAATTTCTCGAAGTTCCTCCAGGAATTCCACGAATTTCCTCAAGCAAATCCTCCGAAGTTACTCCAGGAAATTATTTACGGAAAATTCCTGGAGGAATTCAAATTCTTCCGAAGTTCTCCAGAAATCCTTCAGTTCCTCCAGAAATTCCTTCGAAGTTTCTCCAGAATTTCTCCGAAAGTTCCTTCAGGAGTTCCGCAGGTTCCTTCAGGATTTCTTCCGAAGTTCTTATAGGAATTCCTTCGGAAGTTCGTCCAGGAATTCCTTTGAGTTCCTCAACGAATTCCAACGGAAGTTCCTCCAGGTATTCCTTCGAAGTTCTTCCAGGAATTCTTTTGAAGTTCCTCCAGGTATTCCTTAGAAGTTCCTCGAGGAATTCCACCGGAAGTTCATCCAAGAATTCCTCCGAAGTTCCTCTAAAAGTTCCTCCAGGAATTCCTCCGAAGGTCTCAGGAATCTTCGAAGTTCCTCCAAGAATTCCTCCGAAGTTCCTCCAGGAATTCCTCCTGAAGTTCTCTTGTAATTCCTCCGAAATTCCTCCAGAAATTCCACTGAGTTTCTCCAGGAATTCCTTCGAAGTTCTCCAGAAATTCCACCGAATTTCCACAATCCTCCGGAAGTTACTCCAGGAATTCATTTACGGAAAATTCTTGGAGGAACTTCCGCAGGAATTCTTCCGGAAGTTCCTCCAGAAATTCCTTCAGAAGTTGCTCCAGAAATTCCTTCAGAAGTTCCTCCAGAAATTCTTCGAAGTTCCTCCAGGTATTCCTTCGAGTTCCTCCAGGAATTCCTTCGAAGTTCCTCCAGGAATTCCTTCGAAGTTCCTCCAGGAATCTTCAAGTTCTCGACCTCCGAAGTTCCTCCAGGTATTCCTTCGAAGCTTCCAGGAATTCCTTCAGTTCCTCCAAGAATTCCTCCGGAAGTTCCTCCAGAATTCTCCGAAGTTCTTCCAAGAATTCCTCCGAAGTTCCTCCAGGAATTCCTCCGGAAGTTCCTCCAGGAATTCTCCGAAGTTCTCTCTTGTAATTCCTTCGAAGTTCCTCCAGGAATTCCACTGAGTTCCTCCAGGAATTCCTTCGAACCTCCAGTTATTCATTTACGGAAATTCTGAAGGAACTTCCGCAGAATTCTTCCGAAGTTCCTCCAAAAATTTCTTCAGAAGTTCCTCCAGAAATTCCTCTGGAAGTCTTCCAGGAATTCTTTCGAAGTTCCTTCAGAGTTACTAAGTTCCTTCAGGAATTCCTTCCGAAGTTCTTTCAGGAATCCTTGGAAGTTCCTCCAGGAATTCCTCTGAAGTTCTCCAGGTATTCCTTCGGAAATTCCTCCAGGAATTCATTTACGGAAAATTCTTGGAGGAACTTCCGCAGGAATTCTTCCGGAAGTTCCTCCAGAAAATCCTTCTGAAGTTCCTCCAGAAATTCCTTCTGGAAGTTCCTCCAGATTCCTTCTGGAAGTTCCTCCAAGAATTCCTCCGAAGTTTCTCCAATCTTCCGAAGTACCTCCAGGTATTCCTTCGAAGTTTCTTCAGGAACCCTTCGAAGTTCCTCCAAGAATTCCTCCGAAAGTTCCTTCCAGGAATTCCTCCGAAGTTCCTCCAGAATTCTCCGAAGTTCCTCCAGGAATTCCTCCGGGAGATCCTCTTGTAATTTCTCCGGAAGTTCCTCCAGGAATTCCACCGAGTTCCTCCAGGAATTTCTTCGAAGTTCCTCCAGTTATTCATTTACGGATTCTTGAAGGAACTTCCGCAGAATTCTTCCGGAAGTTCCTCAGAAATTCCTTCAAGTTCCTCCGAAATTCCTTCGAAGTTCCTCAGGAATTCTTCTTCCTCAGGAATTTTTCAGTTCCTTCAGAGTTATTGCGGAAGTTCTTCAGGAATTCTTCAGTTCTTCAGGAATTCCTTCGAAGTTCCTCCAGGTATTCCTCTGAAGTTCCTCCAGGATCCTTCTGAAGTTCTCCAAGGATCTCTCCGGAAGTTTCTCCAGGAATTCTTCCGAAGTTCCTCCAGGTATTCCTTCGAAGTTCTCCGGGAATTCTTGAAGTTCCTCCAAGAATTCCTCCGAGGTTCCTCCAGGAATTCTTCCGAAAGTTCCAAGAATTCCTCCGAAGTTCCTCCAGGAATTCTCCGAAGTTCCTCCAGGAATTCCTCCGAAGTCTTCCAGTTCCCTCCGGAAGTTCCTCCAGGAATTCCACTGAGTCTCCAGGAATTCCTTCGAAGTTCCTCCAGTTATTCATTTACGGAAAATTCTTGAAGGAACTTCCGCAGGAATTCTTCCGGAAGTTCCTCCAGAAATTCTTCGAAGTTCGTCCAGAAATTCCTTCGGAAGTTCCTCCAGGAATTCTTTCAGAGTTACTGCGGAAGTTCCTTCAGGAATTCCTTCCGAAGTTCTTTCAGGAATTCCTTCGAAGTTCTCCAGGAATTCCTTCGAAGTTCCTCCAGGTATTCTTCGAAGTTCCTCCAGGAATTCATTTACGGAAAATTCTTGAGGAACTTCCGCAGGAATTCTTCCGAAGTTCCTCCAGAAATTCCTTCAGTTCCTCCAGAAATTCCTTCGGAAGTTCCTGATTCCTTCGAAGTTCCTCCAGGAATTCCTGAAGCTCCTCCAAGAATTCCTCCGGAAGTTTCTCCAGGAATCTCTCCCAGTTCTCCATTCCTTCGAAGTTTCTCCAGGAATTCCTCTTCGGAAGTTCCTCCAAGAATTCTCCGAAGTTCCAGGAATTCTCCGGAATTCTCCAGAATCTCCGAAGTTCCTCCAGGAATCTCTCCGAAGTTCCTCCAGGAATTCCTTCGAGTTCCTCCAGAATTCCTCCGAAGTTCCTCCAGGAATTCCTCCGGAAGTTCCTCCAGGAATTCCTCCGAAGTTCCTCCAGAATTCTCCGAAGTTCCTCCAGGAATTCTCCGAAGTTCCTCCAGGAATTTCTCCGAAGTTCCTTGTAATTCATCCGAAGTTCCTCCAGGAATTCCACTGAGTTCCTCCAGGAATTCCTCGAAGTTCCTCCAGTTATTATTTACGGAAATTCTTGAAGGAACTTCCGCAGGAATTCTTCCAGTTCCTCCAGATTCTTCCAGAAGTTCCTCCAGAAATTCCTTCGGAAGTTCCTCCAGGAATTCTTCGAAGTTCCTTCAGAGTTACTGCAGTTCCTTCAGGAATTCCTTCCAGTTTTTCAGGACTTCTGGAATGTTCCTCCAGGAATTCCTCTGAAGTTCCTCCAGGTATTCCTTCGAAGTTCCTCCAGGAATTCCTTCGAAGTTCCTCCAGCAATTCCTTCCGAAGTTCCTCCAAGAATTCTCCGAAGTTTCTCCAGAATTCTTCCGGAAGTTCCACCAGGAATTCCTCCGAAGTTCCACCAGGAATTCCTCCAGAGTTCCACCAGGAATTCCTCCGAAGATGCTCCAGGAATTCCACCGAAGTTGCTCCAGGAATTCATCCGGAAGTTCCTCCAGGAATTAACTGAAGTTCCTCCAGGAATTCAACTGAAGCCTCCAGAATTCCACCAAGTTCCTCCAGGAGTTCCTCCGAAGTTCCTCCAGGAGTTCCTCCGGAAGTTCCTCCGGTCCTCCTGGAATTCCTCCGGAAGTTTCTCCAGGAATCCTCGAAGTTTCTCCAGGAATTCCTCCGAAGTACCTTCAAAATTTCCTCCAGAAGATCCTCCGAAGTTGTCAGGAGTTAATTCAGTTCATCGAGAATTCCTCCGAAGTTCTCTCCAGGAATTCCTCCGGAAGTTTCTCCAGGAATTCCACCGGAGTTCCACCAGGAATTCCACCCGATTTCGTAAATCCTCCGGAAGTTACTCCAGGAATTCATTTGGAAAATTCTGGAGGAACTTCCAGGAATTCCTTCCGAAGTTCCTCCAGGAATTCCTCCGAAGTTTCTCCAGAATTCCTCCGAAGTTCACCAGGAATTCTCCAGTTCCACCAGAATTCCTCCGAAGTTGCTCCAGGAATTCAACGGAAGTTCATCCAGGAATTCAACCGGAAGTTCGTCCAGAATTCCACCAGAAGTTCCTCCAGAAATTCCTCCGAAGTTCCTGGAGGAATCCTCGGAAGTTTCCCTTCTCTCCGAAGTACCTGAAAGTTTTGGTAGGACTTGTATCAAGCATCTCAAAACAACATTCTACACCCTGGTAGGTCGTAATGTATTGATAGTTACAACAAGCACCTCAAGTCACTTTCTGAGGGTAGTGACATATTGAAATTACCTGCACCCTGGTTGGTCGCAGCAATGCACTGATAGTTACAACAAGCACTCTAAAACAACATTTTCAGTCATACATGATGATACTCAAACTACCTGCAGTCTTGTATGTCTTACAACAAGACTCAAAACAACATTCTGCACCCAGGTCACAAAATGCACTGATAGCTACAGCAAACACCCTGTTCACTTTGTCTACTGCACCCTGGTTGGTCGCAGCAATGCAATGATAGTTTCACCAAGCACTTCAAAACAACATTTTGCTATGCGCTACGGGAGGATACTCAAACCACGCACCATGGTAGGACTTAGCACCTCAAAACAACATTCTACACCCTGGTAGGTCGCGGCAATGCATTGATGGTTACAAAAAGCACCTCAAGTTTACTTTCTGCTTTGGGGAGCGGATGAACTCAAATTACCTGCACTCTGGTAGGTCCCAGTAATGGACTGATGGTTACAACAAGCATTTCAAAATTTTGCTATGCGCATACGGAAGCATATTCAAACTACCTGCAGCCTTGTATGTCTTTCAACAATCACCTTAAACAATTCTGCACCTGGTAGGTCGCGGAAATGCACTGATAGTTACAGCAAACACCCAAATCAACTTTCGGCTTTGGGAGTACGGATGCATATACAAACTTTCTGCACCTTGGTAGGTCTTGCAACAAGTACCATAAAACAATTTTCTATGCGCATAAGGAAGTATATTCATACTACCTGAGGGTTTTATGCAAAACTGTTCACAGCTATGGGCGAACTTCAAAATTAAATCAGCACCACATTTCTTGCATAAGCTGCTTTTGTAAGCGACACACTGTTTAATCTAACTTACCTACTTAGTATGTTACATGCACATGTTACAAATATGCGATAATGTGCTTAAATTTAAAGTTAAAAAGAACCTTCCATGTA
The DNA here is from genome assembly GCF_024139115.2 of Armigeres subalbatus. Classification (NCBI taxonomy): domain Eukaryota; kingdom Metazoa; phylum Arthropoda; class Insecta; order Diptera; family Culicidae; genus Armigeres; species Armigeres subalbatus. Next base: position 293,467,213 of record NC_085140.1, on the reverse strand, counting down.
ATGGTCACTCTTGCTGTTTAACGGATCTTACCTTGTCCTTGGGAAACACGCATTCCGGTGCAATGCCAACGAAGTAATCGAAATGCTGGGATTGAAGTGTCATTCGAATTTGTCCTTTTGTAAATCGTTTAAGGATGCTCCAAGGTTAAGCAGCTTGGGAGTACATGGTAAGTGGTATAGAATGAAATTGCTATTGAGTGGTCAACTCTCAAACATTCCCTCTAATTAAACACATTTTACTTCGATCTTCCATTTTCACTTATTTGGCAGTCGATCAGACTTTCTTCTATCCGGTCGGCCAGATCTTTCTTCGTCTGGTTGATCTTTATTTCCGGTCACACCAAATACACAATCTGTTGGCGCAAGCATTCATTCCAGAATCACGGGATATTTGCAATCTGACCCCGTTCTTCCCCGAGTACGCACTATCACAATTTTACAAACAATAACACTCCTCAACAGGGTAATATCTAAACAGTAACACTTTCTCGCGATCTTCTTATCAATGACTATTACAACGGCGTTGGATAATGGGTACCGTCTTCCAAATAGACAGCACCATTGTCATCACGCACCATGCACCTAACTGATTTCCATTATTTACATTACGACGATCGCCCGTCCTTTGCAACGAGAACCCAAGTATTCTGACTCATTTTCGTTACGGAGCATTGACAAGCACAAAATTCAATGTCTAAGTGAACACCTGCGTATTACTTTTCCGAAACAATTCGACGTTTTATTTAATATTTTGCACAAAGAGAACGAACAAAAACCAGACACCGATTTCGCTGACGACATATTTTTTTCTCGCAAAGACTAACGTCTGGCGCATCGGAATATAATAATAAGATCAAACGGTTCAAACGCTTCAATCAAACGTTTGTTTTTTTTTTTTTATTTTCAGTCACTCACTAGTCCCTAAGAATGCCTCCGACTCACATTTTGTTTGCTGGGCTCCCAAGACACAATTTTCTGAAACCGGCACTGACAGCATAGAATACACAGCTTACACAAGAAAAAAACTTCACAAAGAAACATAGAAACCCATTAATGAGTTAAAAGACCTATTTTAAGATTTCATGTATACAGAGTCTATTATATAGAGTTGCGCAAAGAGGATCTTCTTACTCTTATTCCTAATGATGCTCTTGTTATTATGTTGAAAACTTTCATTTTGTTCAACCTTCAAGTGACTTCACGGAGTGATCACTTCTAAAGCTTTTAATTCGATAACCAAAGTCACCTACAGAGTGCAAACACATGAGTTTCTTGTTGCAACTTTATTGGGGTGTATTGAAGTTTTTGAAGTGTTTCTAAAAAAATCTAATACATTTCAATTCATGAGTTTTAATTGCCATAATAATAATCAGGCGATAATAACATTCCGCCTTACCAACAAGCATTTGTTTACTTTGCTCGATAGGTAGACGGTTTGACAGTTCAATAGGTAGATTTGGCTTCACTTTGCGTAACTCTATATATAATAGACTCTGCATGTATACACTGAAAATTTAGTTTATTTTTCAAAATGACCTAGAATATATTTTCATGAATGAATTTTAATATTGCGATCAATAGACCAATATGATAGCTTTTGATTGCGGTACACAAATTAATTCATGAAAAGGTGACATATGTTCTTTAAAAGTTAAGCGTCATTTCTGCCATTTCTTTCCTATGGGCCGATGTGAGCAGTGAGTGAGAAGTGCGAAGGAGGAGTGAAAAGTAAGAAGTAAGAAATGAAAAATGAGAAATGAAAATCACCAGATGTATCCGAAATGAAAACAAAAATGTTTTCCAAATTTAATCTAGACTATCCTTTGAAAAGAGCTGAAATTTTTTGCTAATATTTTCAAATGGATATAATAGAAAAACGACGCATCCCACAAAAAGTGTTGTATGGGTGACATCGCAAAATCAGTCAGTGAAGTTTCTAGTGAAAATATTGAAACAATCCAAATTGAGCCCTACATAAAAAATCAGTTTAAAATTTTAAAGTCGATTTTGAAAAATGCTCTTTTTATTTAAATGAAATTTTGTCTCAAGATAGGTGATTACTTACCAACCGTCCATACATCGTACAGCACTTATGAAAAAAGTTTTTAACAAAAACTTTTTCTTGTCGGAATTATTTTCAGTGTATTGCACTGCACAATGAAAGCCATCGTTATAGAACCCGCAAATCTATTTTTATGATACATTGTCTAATTTAGTCACTAAATATAGTTTGTTTTAAATTAAGAGTAATATTAAAAGGGTTTATATCTTCAAAAAAATATTATGTATATTCCATTAGCTTTTTTTAGTTGCGACCAGTTACGACCAAAACATTGTACTCTGCCTGACTGTACAGGAATACTTAATATGAGTATATATGTATACATGTTAAATCCAATTAAAGACACTGAAAAATCAATTCGTCAAGAAAAGTTTTGTTAGAAAACTTTTTTCCTTGTGCCCGGCTTGCGATGTATGGACGGTTTAGGAATATAATCACTTCTTGAGACAAAATTTCTTCCAAATCAAAAGAGCGTTTTTTGCAAATTGACTTTATTTTTTAGTGATTTTTTAGTGTAGGGTTCTATTTAGAGTTTTTCAAAAGTTTTATTAGAAAGTTTGAATGATTTTATGACAGTCACCCATACAACACTTTTTGTAGGAAGCGTCGTTTTTCGATTATATTCATTTGAAAAATCAAAAACAAGTTTGACCTTTTCAAAAGATAGTCTGCATCAGATTTGGAAAACCTAAGTACAGTCAGTGATTCGCTGGTTAGCCACGACCTCGGCCCAACTAACGAATTCGGTTTTTAGTTGGGCAACTGACAGCATTTGAACACGTGTATTTCGACTTGAACATCACAAATGATGTCCAGTGACGCCCAATCCGTTTTCCGTGTTTACATTGCATTTTGACGTACGGTTGTTCTTAATTGGGCCATGGCCCAACCAGCGGAGCACCTTTAATTGACCAATAAATTGACAAAAAGTCAACTTAACAATAAGAACACTTGCAAGTTCCCAAAATAAGCCATTTTATAGAAAGCTCAAATGACAGGAGACAATACTAATATTTACTTTTACAAGGAACATTTGGGTGAAATGAAATGATGATGATGATGACGAAATGATGATGGTTTACATGCAAATTTACCAAAAGACCGAGCTGTCCACTCAAAATTTGATCAGCTGTTCGAATCTGTCTCATAAAATGGCTTATTACACTTCTCGCATAACTTTTCAAAAGGACCTAAGTAACATTTTTTCATGAATTCTCGCTTAAATTTTCAAAAGCACCTAAGTAACATTTTTTCATGAATTAATTTGAATACTCTAATCTAGTTTTCATTCTGTTGATTGCAAAAATATAAGCAGATTTATTGTACAGCAAAAAGCCATCTAGTAGAAAATCTAGATGGATTATTCCATTGCTGCCAAAGTGTCATTTCGCAAAACGCAAGTTGCGTGATTTTTTTGTCATATACTCTGTCTCGCTCAAACAACAAAGAATAATCTAACGACTACTTTCACGAACACTTTTAGACCAGCCACTTTAACGACCGTGTCCATTTAGCAAGTATGGTGTTGAATATAATCTGTAGATTAAAAAACAGTTTAATTAAAAACTCAGCAAGTAACGCACATATTGAGTAAAACAAATTAAGTGTAGCATTTCCACATTTAATGAATAAATTTCGCACCGTGTATACTGACAGCAATAAAGTTTGGTTCTTCTCGCTTTATTGATGATGCTAACCTCTCGCAAAGCTTTCCAAAGCTTCAAATTGGAACACGAAACAACAACGCGCTTATAGAGACCGAAGCCGATGACTTTATCCGCTCGCATCAACACAGTTGTAAAATTTCATCGTTGATAAAATCGTATCTGTACAGGGGCGTTCAATGATGTCACAGGTTTTAGGGGAGGGGGTCTAGATTTTGTGACAGTACAATACTAGGTATACAAAAAGTGACAGAGAGGGAGGGGTCGGAACAAAATTAGTGGACGTCATAGTTGAATCACCCACATGCTTTCTCGTGGCTCGTTACGTTTGCTGCCATTTTTTCCTGTTGGAAGGAAAGAAGAGGGTGTCATTGAGTACTCTGCTTATTGGGTTGGGTGGTTTGGGTGGAATGAAGAGTTTGGGCATTTGGGTGATTTGAACATAACGTTCGTTTTCATACACCTCATTATTTCCATTGATATTTGTAGGCTTTTTTCCATTGATATTTATGAATTGTGTTGTTAATTTTCTCAAGTACTTGTACAATTATTACACAAAGGCGAAAATCAATGATATGCAACTAGTTTTATTGAACTTTAATATTACATTGGTGAAAAACACTACGGGAATCGGAAACAATGTACGCGCTGTCTGGACAGTTAATCCATATTGTATTTTATAATGTATTTTTAAAACGTGCCCGCTAATTATTGTACTATTTACCCACGATCGATCATTTGTAACATATGCATTTTTCCTTTCTCGTACAACAAAGTTGTACGAAAGGCTATATGATTGTCAAAAACTTTGATAGAAGGCCCGAGACCCATAGTGATATACGATCTACTCAGCTCGACAAACTGAGGTGACGTCTGTTTTTTGTGTATGTATGTGTATGTGTACAAATTTGTAGACACACGTTTTAGAACTTAGAATTATCCGATTTACTCGCAACAAGTTGTATCTGACAGGAATTGTTTTATTAAAATGGGCCCGATCATTGCTTTTCGGAATTATTGAAAATCATTGTTTTTTCCCACAGGCCCCCTTTGAAAAAAAATCAAAAACAATTGTTTTTGAATGGTGGCAAGGCAAAAATATTAAAAATGATCGAAAAATGTGATCTATTCACCCAAAGAGCTTTTTGACCTTTTTAAAGTGATTTTTTCAATATATTTTATAATGCACGAGAAAGGCATCATCACTGCTAGGTGGATTAATCTGGGTTTTTAACGAATTATAACTGAAAATCCTTCTTCCACTGAAACTTACGATCTGTCTGCAAAACCTGTTCTCGAATTGACATTTCAATTTTTTATGGCTCAAATTCATCTGGGGTGTTACTAGGAAGAATAAAGTCACTACATGAAATAATAAGTAGACCTTTGTTAACAAATAGAAAAACATATTATTTGTTGGTGGCAATATAGTTGCCACTGCCTTATAAAGGTTAAACATATGCACTTTACAATCCAATCATATTCAGAAATAGGTTTTGAAATTCAAAAGATTCATAAAACTTATAAGGATATCCAGGATCCATACTATATGAAAGTTCAAATCAACTCGAAACATTTCGGCTCAAGAATTCTCCTAGAAATCCTTCTAGAAGCTCCCTGGAACTTCTAAATTCCTCCGTAAGTTATCCACAAATTCCTCTGAAAATCGTTTGAAAATCCTTCTCCTGTAATTGTAATTTCTCCTTATCTAGAAACCCCAACTATTTTTTTAGGAAATTCATGAGGAAGTTTCTAAGATTTCTTTTCTTCCCTTTAAGTTTTATTTCTAGGCATTTTTCGGCTATTCTTCCAGGAAAATCTCGGCATTTCCTTCAGGAATGCATTCTAGAGTTCCTCCAAGAAAACATACGGAATTTCCTCCCAAAATTCCACTAGAAGTTTCTTCAGTAATTTATGACGGTTCTCCGATTTCGTCCATAATTTCATCTGCTAATCTATAAAACAATTTCTTGGGAATTTCTCTTAGAAACTGCTTCGGCATTCCTCCAGGAACTCTTCCTTAAATTCCTCCGGATAATCTCCAGGATTTTTCCGAATACCTCTATAATAATAGCGAAATCCTCTAGAATTACATTCTGGAATTCTTTTCCGCAATTATTTCTCTAGAAATTTCTTTAGGAATTTCTCCAGGAATTCATCCAATTTCCGAAATTCTTCCTTCCTTCAGGAATTTCTCCGGATTTTTCCATGAAATTGTCCTAGAATTCTTTCCGGACTTCACTGGAATTTACTCCAGAATTTCATTCGAAATTAGTTTGGGAGTTCCTCCAGGATATCTTCCAAGAATTCTTCCAGGAATTTCTTCAGAACAAAAAAGAACAGCTGGAATATTTCAGGATTTCATCTGGAAATTCTGCACTAATTCTTCCTGGTATTTTTTCGGAAGTTTCTTTAGATATTTATCCAGAAATTCCTTCATGAACTTCTCCAATAATTATTTCAGTACTACTCGAGAATTCCTCTGAAGTGCTTGTGGAGTTCCTCCGGAGCTCCCCAGGAGTTTTTCCAAAATCCTCTAGTAATCCCTCCAGGAATTTCACAGGGATTCATTGAGGATATTTGGCAGGAATTTCAAGGAAATGGGATTTCGTAAGTCTTTCTAGAAATTCAACCGGGTATTCCATCGGCTGTTCCTCAAATTTCTCCGGGGTTCCACTAGTAGTTCCTCCGGAAATTCATTCAGGCTTTTTCAGGAATTCATTTAGGCTTTCTTTGGGAATTTATCTACAAATTCCTTCAGAGTTCCTCGAAAATTTCTCTGGGAGTTCCTCGGAGGTCATTTAATAATTCTTCCAGGAGTTTCTCCTGAATTTCTGAAGTTCATCCAGAAGTTCCATGAGTTCCTCCGGAAATTCTTCCTGTAGTTCTTCAATAAATTCATCTAGAAGTTCTCCGGCAGCTTTTCCGAAAATTCCTCTGATAATTTCTCCGGGAATTTTCCTCTGAGTTCCTCGAAATTACTCCGGAGTTCCTTTCAAAGAAACACCGGAGGAACTGCCGTGAAACTCCGGAGAAATGCTTATAAAACTGCTGATGGATTCTCGAGGAATTCAAGTGAACTGCCGGAGGAGCTCCCAAGAGCTACTCTAACAATACTTTCCTTATCGATGAACGGACACAAAAGCTTCAAGGGTGATTTGGAAGATACTTGATGCATCCTTTTCAAGGAAATTATTTCCTCAGCGAAACATTCCTCTTGCACTAAGCAAACCAGCTTGTTTTTGGGTGCGTTAATCTCCTGTGCAGTTAGAAATAGTGATGTGTTCCGGTAATTTGACTGCCGACAATTGGACAAAAACCGTAAACAGAATGCTTCTAATCTGACTAAAGGAAGGAATGATGAATGAAGCGTGAAAAGAAAGCTCGGCTTCTCAGCTGCCACATTACTTCCACTTCAATTGGGATCAGGTCGGCGGATTCGACCATCCATTTTGACGGTGCTTCCTTCAGCCATGAAGGACCGTATTTCCAAAGATGACTTTCCAAGAAATCTTCAACGAACATGCCCGTATGCCCGTACGTCGCTGTCTGAATGATGGAAACACGATTTGCGACGTAGGTTTTCCACGTGTTAGGGGGAGCCTTCAACCAATGCAAAACAACGGTTGAATCGGACCAGAAAAACGCACTAGTTGTATCCAAAGAAAGAGCTTTAACCACCGTCTGGTACAGAGTTGCACAAGGGCGTAGCCAGAGGGGGGCAGGGGGGGGCGTCGCCCCCTTTAAATGGTGGAATGATTGAACGGGTACTGAAATGAATTCGCTTAAACATGTGCACTTTACAATCCAATCATATTCAGAAATAGGTTTTTGAAATTCAAAAGATTCCCATAAAACTTATAAGGATATCCAGGATCCATACTATATGAAAGTTCAAATCAACTCGAAACATTTCGAGCTCAAGAATTCTCCTAGAAATTCTTCTAGAAGCTCCCCTGGGAACTTCTAAATTCCTTCGGTAAGTTATCCACAAATTCCTCTGAAAATCGTTTGAAAATCCTTCTCCTGTAATTGTAATTTCTCCTTATCTAGAAAACCCCAACTATTTTTTTTAGGAAATTCATGAGGAAGTTTCTTGAAGATTTCTTTTCTTCCCTTCAAGTTTTATTTCTAGATATTTCTTCAGCTATTCTTCCAGGAAAATCTCCGGCATTTCCTTCAGGAATGCATTCTAGAGTTCCTCCAAGAACACATACGGAATTTCCTCCCAAAATTCCACTAGAAGTTTCTTCAGTAATTTATGACAGAAATCCTCCGATTTCGCTCCATAATTTCATCTGCTAATCTATAAAAAAATTTCTTCGGAAATTCTTCTAGAAACTGCTTCGGGCATTCCTCCAGGAACTCTTCCTTAAATTCCTCCGGGATAACTTCCAGGATTTTTTCCGGGAATACCTCTATAAATTCAATAGCGAAATCCTCTAGAATTACATTCTGGAATTCTTTCCGCAATTATTTCAGAATATCCTTCAAGAATTCCTCTAGAAATTTCTTTAGGAATTACTCCAGGAATTCATCCAAGTATTTCCCCGGAATTTCTTCCCTTCCTTCAGGAATTTCTCCGGGATTTTTTCCGCGAAATTGTCCTAGAATTCTTTCCGGACTTCACTCGGAATTTACTCCAGAATTTCATTCGGAAATTAGTTTGGGAGTTCCTCCAGGATATCTTCCAAGAATTCTTCCAGGAATTTCTTCAGAACAAACAAAGAACAGCTGGGAATACTTTCAGGATTTCATCTGGGAAATGGCCGGAGTTTTTATGAGAAACAGCACGAAAGAATTATCTGAAGGATTCCCTGCAGAACTTATAAAGGAATTCGTAGAGAATTTCTTGGAGTAAATAATGGTGGAATTTTTTGGTCAATTCCCGGCGAAATTGATGGTGGAATTCCTGAAGACATTGCCGAAGAAATTGGTTGTGGATTTGGTTTCAAAGTGTTTGGAGCTTACAAGGAAAAAGTACCAAGCACTAATATTCATGTGTTTTTATAAAACTACTATAAAACTACGATTCAGAAGATCTAAAAAATTTGCCCCCTCCCCCCAATCGAAATCCTGGCTACGCCCATGGAGTTGCAGCTTCTTTGGCAGCACACAGTTCCACCATCTCATATGCTGTGTGCAGTACTGGAATAAGTCGTGATCGTCATAAGACAGAAGAGCAAAGCGCCTTTTTTATTTAAGGCGACCAAATCAAAGAATCGTGGGTTCTATGATCAATTTCGCAAGGAAGGCAGTCATGAAAGAATGTTGTGCTTTATTTTAAAATTAAAATTTCTAAATTATTTTAATACATATATGCAAAGAATAGTGACTAGTCGATAAATTAATCATATTCCTTTAATTCACCGGGTTGAAAGTGATAATAAACACAAAAACAAAGCAGATATTGTACACTTTCATGCCCTGTCACGGGACAAAATTAAATATTTTTTTAGATTTTTGTAGCTTGCCATTCAGATATGGGCAGATATGTAAAACATCGTGTGACATCTCATTGAAAATGAGAAATTCCACTACTGGCTGTGTGACGCTAAAAACAAGCCCCTAATATTTAATGCCTAAAAAATAAAAATAATTTAAATGAATAGGTTCACTAAATCTTACACTTTGAATCGATCCCGGCTGACTTCCGCGTTAAACAATGTGTTCTCATAATAACGCACCGAATTGGGGAATAAAATGCAGTCTAACGCAGAGTTATTGGAAATGAACGAAAAAGCTCGTTTCCTACATCCCACCAATAATAAATTCTATTAGTTGCTTTCTCTTATCCTGTCACATTAGCAGCTTGTTTACCATCAAGACTGTCACGAACCTAACCCAAAAATTCCAACAAATTCTGCATGAAGTCGTGGAAAGTGCAGAGGTATATTCGGCTTGCAGTAGGCGAGTGATTGCATCATCATTTCTTCTCCTTCCCTACTTTGACTTGTATCCTGACGTGGCAGAGTGACCTTAACAAACGGGATCACCAGTACTTGCACATTGAAGAAGAGTGCTAGTTTCTGTGCAAGAACAGCTGATCCGGTCATAATAGAGTAGCAAATGCGGGCAGTAAATCAAGATCAAGTACCGTGATGTGCCCTAATTTCGCGCGCGCCCTAACTTCGCGCATTAAAAAATCATTTATTTTTTTCAATTTTTAGGTACCAGTAAAAATTGAAAAATCTGGAGGATTACAAAATATCATTATTGTTGAATGTTTTTCATGAAAAAATTTGAAAAACAAACTTGGTTTAGTACACCAAATAAAATTATTTCAATTTGATCCTCCCATCGACCGCCATATTTGCTTGTGCTTAGCACAGCGACGAAGAACATGACCCAAGTAAACAAATGATTTCACTGTACAAAACTGGCTACTTTTTGGAAATATTTGTATCCATTATGCTCTTTTGGATATGTTTATTCGTCATTACTATTGAAAAGTGTAAAATTTTATGTATTTTGTGTTTATTTAGACTTTTGCTTTGAGAGCGAAATTAGGTATATGAGAGTAGTTTTGGTGCCTAATTTCCTTTTATTGTTGTTGCGTATTTTCTTTTGCAACATTCTAATGAAACAAAAGCAATATAATACACAAGACAGTTTGACACTGAATAGAACCCGAAAAGTTCATTCCCATACGCTTTTTATCTAATTTTCAGGCGGATAACCACCGACATCGACTAAATCCGATGTGTAAAATGATGCTAAAATGTGCGATGTGTAAAATGATGCTAAACTTAAGATTAAAATTACAACAGCTTTTTCGATAACGTATATAATATTGAAGATGTCTTGAATAAAAATACATATTTGAAGATGTCCTATGTAATGCAACGTACACACCAGTCAAGCAGTTGGACGAACATTGACTCCGCCCCCAAGAAAACGCTTCGGTTGCTGCTTTGTTTGAGCGTGTGTAAAGTTGTTCGAACAACCATTTGACAGTTGGCGGCTCGGTTGGAAAAATTAAAACGGTTTGATTTTTGTTTGAGTTGTCGGGGTGGAGTCAAGGTTCGCCGAACATGTTTGAGCATTTGTAGTGAAGTTGCACAAACCCCACTATATATTTTTTGATGGTTGGTGCTCGAGTTGCTGCTTCGGTCGTTCGTGTGTGATATTGTTGGTCGAATAAATTGATTGTTCGTGTCGCTGTTGGTAAAACTTTATGGATGTTTGAATAAACGAGAGGTGAAGTCAATGTTGGTCAAACGGCTTGACCGTGTGTACGTTCCATAAGAGATAGCGGAATTTAAGACTTTCTTTCACGACGTCTCGAAAATTTAAACTTTTTTTCACACACCAGCTAAACATTGCTCATACAATGCCTTTTTTCTTAAAATATGATTTATATTTCAGAAGCAAACGATATTTTAGGAATTGTGTCAACTAAAATGCATAAAGTAAAATCTAAGCAAAGCTCCAGGGTCGAAATATAGGAACATACCATTTCGACTAAAGAATGGGTCACTGACGGCTGTCTGATACCGTTATCTGCATGTTTTGAACAATGGATGCATATTGGATAATTGATTATATTTCATCAAACCAATAACGATATTCAATTCCAAACATGAGCGAAGTTAGGAACACTTTTGCGCGAAATTAGGAACTATCCTATTTTCTTGCACGAAATAAGGAGCATACAACGGTCTCGGATTCATACTTCAATTTTTTTTTAAATGGCAGCAAAATTTGCAAGTAACTTTTTTTTGAGAACCTAGAATCCTTCTACTACTTGATGCAGTAGCAAATGTTTCCAAATCGCCACTACATGTTTTTTAATGAACGTTTTAACTTTGTCAGATCTTAAGTGCGCGAAATTAGGGTACTTCACGGTACTGGAAGTGAGCGAATAATATAAACCTGTTTTTCTTTTCCGAAAAATGATTTCTCGGTAGAAATCTGCATGATTAGTCATAGGTACCACGGAAGTTTTTAGAATTTTTAGTGCGAAAGGAACAACAGAACGGATCGTTTTGGTAGAACACGAAACAAAAATTATGAAGATTCAGATACAACGGGCATGGGATTGAACTCCCGACCTCCTGCTTATAATGCATATCCAAAATACGCATATTTTCCTATTTGCTTCGTGAACGATTTTTGCTATGGAATTCGACAGCGCATGCAAACATCAAAACTGGGGAGACTTAATCTACTTTCTATAATATCTACTCAATAAATATTCTTTTAGAGCAAACCCTCCATTACATCTGTCAAATCTACAGAAAATTAACCGCTTGAGAACAATTTATATTTTCTTAAATTTATTCGCCAAATTTTTGTATGGATGACTAATGAGGGATCAAGTCTTCTCATATTGAGGCAACAACTTAAAATCAAAATATCCTGAAATTGTGAAGGAATGTTGGCATTTTTATCAGTGAAGATCATTTATTGGGCTGTGCAAAAATGATAGTATTTGGTCATTATTGGGAGAAGTTGTTCAAATTTTGCGTGGCCACTAAGTACATCTTTAGGAGAAACAAAACACAGTAAATAATAGTGTAAATAAGGTTGTCAATAAAAGAATCATTTGTCTAGAGGATCTATTATAAAAATGCGCTTTAATAATACTACTTTAGTTCTCGGTAAAACAGGGGAGAATCAAGTCCCCCAAGGAATCAAGACTTCCCACCTTCCCCTACTGTATAAAGTTTGAGTTAAAAAAAATGGAAATCGGCAGGTCTTCTGCTTGCATGACTGTATACTAATTTATAAATTGTGTTGTTAAACACCTTCAATAAGCTACATGTGAAATGCCATTAAGAGCAGCGAGTTGAATGGCTGGCGAAGTTTCAGAAGTTTCACTTTTCCAAGGTCCGTAATTTCATTCCCGCTATGAACAAAGCATTTTCCGACGCATACATAAAGCTTTATTTAAAAAAAATAAGTCGATAGATTCAAAATAGTTGAAAATAGTGACTTTTTGTGAGAAAAAGTGACTTTAGTGACTTTAGGTCGAAAAAAGAGACTTTTTAGTTACTTGTCTGAAAAAAGTGACCAAGTCACTAAAAAGTGACCCGCTACCAGGCCTACTATAAAACCTTAAATTAAGTGACAACGAAATTTAAAAAAAAAGTGAAGTGCCAATTTCTAACGAATATTTCAAAAGCTAGGTATTTAGGTTGAAAAATTCCATTTTCCATTTTATTACCCCTTTTACATTACAGAGCACCTTCCCTTGGATTAATAAAGTAAAAATGATGCTTACTGATGCTACAATCGTAGATAGAGATCTTGCCATACTTTCCCCTAATGCTTAGTGCTTTTCTTAAAGCGTTCACGATATATAAACAGTTTATCTTTTTTATATTAAGGAAGAAGGATCATTTGGGCTCTTATCTTGGTTCCCAAGCAAGGTTTATTCCTTGGATGCATTCCAGCTAAATGACTTGATTTCTTGTACATCCCTTCAGATACTAATCTTGAAGTAACTTATGCACAAGTGACTCACAATAAGAAACTTTTTAGTAAGTTTATAGGGGAACTGCTCCTAATTCCATCTTACTGTTTCCAAAGATTTAAAAAAAGAAATAAAGCACCAACTTTATTGGTTTTGTTTCACGAAAATAACACTGCTTTTTTTATTTTTGGTGGGATGAACATGAGATAAAGAACCAGAACAGTTACCCTACTTTGGTAAGGTCTTGAAGCCAAAATAGTAAAATAGTATTTTTTTGGGACTTCCGCTTTGCTAGTATTGGTAAAAAGTAAGTTTACCGGCAGAAAATTTTTGTTTTAGAAGTATGCTGAAGTACAACAGCTCGTCTTCAATGCTTTAACCTACCTGCATCGTTCCACACTAAAAATCAGCTTATTCCTTCATATTCTTCAACGGGATTTCTTTACAATTCACAGGGCATTCAACGAACGTTTGTTACCATCTCGATTACGTTTTCCTCATTGACTTTTATTTGGAATTAAATATGTCAGCGAGTTCAACACCATCCATCCGTAACGAACCACTCTCCTCCAGAAATGCTCACTTGACTTCCTTGACCTGCAGACCGGGAGGTAGAGACTGCTTCAGTTTTTCGGCCTTCTCCTTGTCCTGGACAACCAGCGTGTAGAGATACCGGGAGCAGCGGATCTTGAACTTGGTGTTGTTTTCGTTCTTCTTTATCTTGACTGCACGGGCATCCTTCCGGCGAGCCTTGATAAGGAAGTCTTTCACTTCTTTAATTTCCTGCGGCATCCTAGGAGAAATACGCACAAATCAATAATTACTCCATTCGGTCGAGTCCATGTTCAACACATTTTACACAGTTTCACTCACTTGCAGTACGATTTTTAAACGAAAATCGAAAAAAATATTCTCCGCGTTCGGAACGTGTGTGCTGTTGACGTTTAGCACAGCCCGAGAAAGAAAGACAAAAAGTCAAACATGGCCGAACATCAACTTCCGCTGATAGATGCGTCGCGCGCCACCTGGAGGAAATTGTTCGGAGCTTCCACAGCAAGGAACAGTCTGGTACAGTCAGTGCGCGATATTGCGGTTTTTGCACTTTACAAGAGTTCTGCGAGAATTTTTTCTCAGTCATCAATCTTATGGCGGTAACCTGCTCGGAAAGATCTTCTAGATGTCACCCGTGATATCTCTGAGACAAAAAATTAGTCTCCTAGATATTTTTCTTCGATGTCTAGAACCTGTCAGACCTCAAATCCGCCTTCAAATGCAACAACCGTTTCTACCTCAAATTTAGAACTGATAAACCGGTTGAGATTTGACAGATAGAATCTCTTCGATGTTTCTTAGATACCTCTTAGACATGGGTACCACTATTCTAGTAGAATTTTCCTAGATATCTTGGAGATATAATTTTCTTCTTCTTTTTATTTTGAAATTGTCGGATTATTTACTTTTTCGAAGCTGTTTCATAGTTTGGATTTTTTTTTATTTTATATTTCTTTTTTATGTTTATAATGATAAAATTAAAAAGGCATGGAACGTCTGTCACCGGAATCGTGGAAGCATGCGGAACACCCTGCGATGTGGTGACTCCATAGCCCTGAAAATCCCTGAGTAATCCTCCCGCTGCGCAATGAGTGTTTCGTTATATTAGATTGGCCAAATCGGGTACCTCGTCGATGAAGCCGGTGACATCGTTCCGAACATCTCTCGAGCGTGAAGCATATGATGGATGATTTTAAATTGGGATCTGACCCGGATGAATTTTTGGTTGGTCCCGCAATGATTTTAACCGGCAGCTGGTGTCGCCTGCAAAATTGAAAAAAGCTCATTTAGAAGTGCTGCTGCTATTTCAATACAGTGAAATGAAATGTATAGTGATTCCTGGTGTCTCAGGTGAGGATAATCCTCAGATTCTTACCGGAAATAAAAATACGGCAAATAGAAACGTTAACCTTCCAGTTCCTCAGTTGGTTCTTCTCCGATGGGATACTTTTGTATGCAGTAACAGATTCATTCGCCTGTTTTGGGAATTTCCGGGACTCGGGTAATCACTGACCTTTGTACCTAAGGCTTTGAAGCCAAGCACATGGTTCTTCAACGGTGGCTATAATTATAAAATAGATATTTGTTATCGTGAACAAACAAATTGAATAATTTTGTTTTGGTTTGGATAAAAAGCAAAACAAAATATTGTGCTTAATCAAAGCTTGGCCTTAACGTTTATCAACGAACTCCATTTCATCCGACGAATTGAGCTAGCACTTCGGTATCCAGCAGCAAAAGCACAATAAGATGCCATTTACGGCAAAATTTCCATTAGCACGCCAACTGTTCACGCTAGAGCCTTTTTCTGCGGTTTTTTGCCAACGCCGCGTATCACTCTATTGTGCTTTTCTACCAACTGCACTTTGGCCTTAGCGGAAGACGCCCTTCTGAGTATGCTAATTTCGTCGATCCGGAGAGGATTCAAATTTAATCAGAAAGAACCAGTCACGATCTCAAAAGGAAAAGACATGTTGTCGGTACAAAAGATGGCGACGAAAAGAAAAAAAAGATAGTTGAACTGCTAGCGTGCTTGATGTGTGAGTGTCCGGTGAAACCTTGAAAACAAGATGAAGTTGAAACTTCGCTAGAGTTGGTTTGCGTCTTATCGAGGTAGATTCCTGGTCGCTGTTATAGATATCGTTCCGAGTGGGAAGCACCAACGAGGATACAGTATCCCCCCGCTTATCCGGACCTCGCTAATCCGACGACTCGTTAGTCCGGATCTCGCTATTTCGGAATTTTCCGATTAAAAGTATCAACACATTTAAACACATTATGCTGTCAGTTTTTAAATTTGTGCTGTGATTTTGTTTTGGTTCATTTGTATGGATTTGACAGTCGGATTAACGAGAGAAACCCCGATAGTCCGGCCATACATTTGTCGGATCAGCGGGGGTATACTGTATTGCAATTTTCTTCCGAAACGCGAAATGCAAAGATCTTGCAAGAAGTTTCCAACCAAAATGCAAGCAGCGAGCTGTCAACTTTTTGGTGTCAAATCATATCCCTTCTATGAGCTTGAAAGAGAAGGACGATTAGACGTCAGCTAAAAGCTATCCGTTTGTTTTCGTCGAGCATTTTTTTTTTGAAGCGCGCCAAAAACAGTGATGCCAGACTTTCAGGAATGACTTTAACTGTATAATTACGACTACCGTGGGCCCTCGGTAATATGACTGCTTTTAATCTGAACACTTTTAATTTGAACTCCCCGTTGGTTTGAACATAGTTCAAATTAAAAATGGTTCAAACGTCATTTAGCACGTGGAATCGATAGAAACATCGTGAAACGGAACGCAGAATCAAAACAAACCAGCAAAGAGAGCGGCCAGAAACCAGTTTTTCTGATGCAAATAGAGTAACCAGAAGTTCAAATTAAAAATGAACCCCGTTAATTTGAATGAGGTACCGTTCAAATTATCGGGGGTCCACGGTAGAGGCCTGAATAAGAGAAACGCGGATAGAAAATATGACTCTGCCAACACTGCATTCAATCTTCTTCATCAAAGAGCAACACATGAAAAGGAAGAAATGGTTTATGTAGATAAAATCTAACAACCCGCTATTTAATGTGTCCACATCACATGACAATAGAATCCAATAAATAATGCAATTTAATTTCATAATCTATAAATGACTGGCATATATTATTGCAAACTAATGTAAAATGCATTCAAATTTGTTTATTTAAAAACGGCATAAAATTGAATTTAGCCGTTTTGATTATTTGAGCCAACATTTTGGCTGCTTGACAGGTCTCCTGCTCGATTGGCTGCTGTTTTTTGACGGTTCGATTGGCGGCACATACCTATTCGCGTTTCTCTTATTCAGGCCTCTAATTACGACAATCAAAAAATATGTTTTTGAAGTGAAATTTTTCGTGTTTTACCAAGTATTTTACTGTTTTGAAAATTGGATATTTCTTAGAATATAGTTTAGCTGAAAACCAAAGATTTTATTTGACTCCTCCAAGACCGTAAACAATATTTTTGCGAAGTATAAAAACATTTTTATTTTCATTGCCATCAACACTGGTTGCAAGATTTTCAGGCATTCCTCAACATTTGCTAGCCAGATTCCATGCATTTTGACATTCCACTGCAACCTGCAATAATACTCGATTTAATACGGGTTTTCAATAGTCCGGTATTAAAGTTAATACCTCGAACGGTAAGCACCAAGTTCGTATTAAGTACGCAGCCATATTTTACTATGAAGGCTTTTGAGGTGGTGAATGAGAATGATGGAATCATAAAAATGCGTGATGACTTCTGTTGTTTGTTTTATTCATATTTCGCTTCAAAATTTATCAGAATTCCTAAATCATGGGGTAAAGGTTACCTTTACACCTGGAAAATTTTCCGCCGGATTTTGGTCCCTGTGCATTTTAAATGGGGCTGATTTTGATTTTCCGTGCCCAAATCCTGAAAAACATCGCATATGCAAAAATACATGGGGAAAAAATCCGCGGATCAAATTCTGAAGTGTGAGGCTACCTAAAATCGATTAATTTTTCCGGAAAACTTTATGTTATGGTAGTTCCATTAGTTTTGGCATGGATTCCGCAAATATATCAAAACATACCAGTAGTTTACCTTGAAATTTGTTTAGGTAATTCCACCGGTAATTAATTTAGCAATTCCACCGATAATTCTGATAATTCTGTAACTCCAGCGCAAATTCTAACAGTGAATCTATCAGGCATTCCTCCAAGAATTCCAGCAATAATTATATATATCTCCACCAGTGATTTTCCCGAATTCCTTCCGGAACTTTATGAGACCTCCACAAGTGAATACCTCCTGGATCTTCAAAAGCAGTTCCTCCAAGAACTTTTTTCAGGAACTCCACCAGGAATTCCTTCAACAATTTCTCAAGGAACTTCAACAAAAATGCTTCCAAAAACTCCACAAACAATTGATCCAGGATCTTCACAAGGTTTTATTTCAGCATTCCCAAGGATTCATCAAGGAACTTAACCAGGACTTCACAAGGAATTCTTTCAGTATTCAATCAAGAAATCTCTTCACTCACTCCATTAAGAATTATTTCATTAACTTCTACTTTTTTTTATCAACTCCTTCAAGAACTCACATACAAGGACTTCTCCTCCCACGGACTCCATCAGAACTGGAGGAACTTTCGAAGGAATTCATGGAGGAACTTCTGAAGGAATTCCTGAAGGACTTCTGAAGTATTCATGGAGTGAACTTCCGAAGGAATTCCTGGAGAAACTTACGAAGCGAATTCCTGGAGAAACTTCCGAAGGATTTTCTGGAGAAACTCTTTCGTTGAATTCCTTTTGCGAAACTTCCCAAGTGGAATTCCTCGAGAACTTCCAAAGGAATTCTGGAGGAAACTTCCAAAGGAATTCCCGGAGGAACTTCCGAAGGAAATTCCCGGAGGAACTTCCGAAGCGAATTCTCATAGGAACTTCCGAAGAAATTCTACAGGAACTTCCGAAGGAATTTCATAGGAACTTCCTTCCGAAGGAAATTCCCATAGGAACTTCCGAAGGAATTCCTATAGGAACTTCCGCGAAGTGGAATTGATTATCACACAATAAAACAAACATTGTAACAGCCGTATTATGTAAATTCTTAAAATGAGTTACCCCTCAGTTTAATGTGTAACCATTATAAACAATATTTATATCAAAACGCTTGACGTATGTCAAGTCGTCATCGAATAAAATGAACTGGCGTTTGCTCTAAGGCCTCTTTCAACATCGTCGAACCACCATACGAGTAGTCATTTTGTATTTATACTAAAACTTAGCTCTGAAAAACCACTACCGCTGCTGAATAAACTAAAAGTATAGCTTTCTCCGGGTCTTTGATAGTCCTCCGCGAGTGTTCGGTCCGCCTCAGTGTTATCCGGTTATAATATTTGGCGACGAGGAAAAAGGAAGTGAACACTTAGTAAAAGCAACAATCAATATGAAACTAGCGATTTTTTAGTGGTTCCAGTTTCGCACACTATGAACAACAATCCTCGGTACCCAGTTATGTCATCTTTGCAAAACAATACGTAATCTATGAACGATCCTTTAGAATCATGGTTTAGCACCAATGCCATAGCAACATTTTCGTAATAGATTTTTCGCAAAACACAACAATAACAATCACAGCGAAAATGTTGGCTGACCTTGACAAGATTCATCCGTCGCATTATTATATAGGTAAAATTCCATTTTTATTAAAACGTTTGTTTTTTTTTCAGCTATGAAATTTCGGCAAGTAATAATATTAAATATTGTTGAGATGCAAATTATATGAGTCTAAATTTTATGGCCCCAAAACCGCTTCTGTTCCAGAAGGGAACTGGCCTTAACCCCTTAGCTGCTGGTCTAGCCACGGCAGCTGTCTGGGCTGGGCGCAGAAGACTTCTTTGTTAACTCCGGGTCCTCAGGGTCACTGGTGTGGGAAGCTGGAGCGTGAAGGACCCAACCATGGAATTGAATAATCTACATAGAGTGTTTTTATTACCAAAAAACACCATAGGTGCGGGATGGTCGGGGTGGGTCAAGTTGAGAGGAAGGTTAAAGCGCAACAAGAAGGAAATTCAGCCAGAGGAAATCATGGCAATGTACGGGCCGATCGTTATATTGAACGATGATTCGGCTAGCGGGCTGCAAGCCGTAATGGCTTTCGGTGTCGAAAACGAGTGGTCGGCCGTTGAAGCCACAGCCGACGGGTGGTTGTAGAACGATCTCGTGGTTGGCCAGATAGATAACAATGCGGGTGATGGTGGTACAGGTAAATGTGCCGGAGGATGGACGATTACACGGCTACGGGCCTCAAAAAGAAAAACGGACGATATGCGGCCGCGCGATTATGGACAGTTAACGGGCTCCGAGCGCGACAAGGTAGTCGGTCGGAGGCAAGAGCTTCGATTGACGCGGCTTACAAACGGTCGAACGGCCTACGATGCGGCGCGGGTGGTGGGGTTTGACAGACAACAGTTGCTTTAACAAAGAAGGTGGTCGGGTGATCGTCAGTAGGGTATCGACTATATGTCGACGATAGTATGGAACGGCAAATTTTGAAGCCACTTGGACGGATGGCCGAATCTGGATGCGGAGTGACAGAATTAACTCAAGGCGGTGGCTGACCAATTATTCGGCGGGAAACGCACTTGGGCGTCCTTATTCCGGTGTCTCAATTAACCTCGTGTCGTGACCGACAACGAGGCCAATGGTGGATTAAAATTTTTACAATTTATTTTTCGCGAAATCGTACTCCTCTATACATCAGAGTAAGAAACCCCATTACTTCTGACCAATTGCTTTGGCTCCATTCGTCCGTAGCCTTCTGGTTGGACACACCAATTGAACCACGGAAAGCATGCGTTTATAAGAAGAGTCAATGAGCAGCTCGAAGTTGTTCCCATCCCTCCTAGCATGTCCATTTGTTGACGAAAAGAAAGAGCAGTACGGGAACAGCTTCGAGCTGCTCATTGACAGCACTAATATTTCCGTTTCTCTATCCCTTTACTAAATATGCCGACGGAAATACTGTGTAAGCTTGAGTGTCCAGGATCTGACGATCCTGTCTAGCGGGACCCGTCTAACACCATGGAGACCCTAGGTGCTTCTTTTTCCGTGTCATGATGCTCATGGCACCAGGCTTGATGGCCGCAATGGCATACCGTAGTTTTGTTTATGGACGACTGATACTTCCTGTACGAACTGGATTTGTTCGATTCCTTTCACAATTAATTTTACTGCGGCAAACTGCGCGTCAACAACAGCTGTGGCCCTGGCCTGTATTTCGAACTGAACTAAGCCGCAATATGTAGGTAGAGACTGCCACATTTCAAAGAAACTTTACAAACACTCAATCACGTGCATCCTGAAGAAAAAAATCAATCTATCAAGTTCATAAACACTTCGAAAATACTGTAATTATTTCAATTCAGACGTATAAATATACATTTATACTTCATACGGCGGGTCACAAAGGATAAAACTGATCAAATGTTGAAAGAGGATTTGGGTTGAAAAGTGCTCGAGCGTGTGATGCTAAATAATATTTTTCAGTAATATTCCTTTAGTAATCATTACGGCAATTGTAAAATAATTACAGCTAATGCCCTCAACAAATTGTGTGAATAAGATATACTTGGAATAACTTCAGCACATCCTGAATAAATGTTTTTAACCACGTGCTCCAAGATCAAAAGAAAAAAAATATTATTATAAGTATGAATTGAGAGCGTACTTGATGAGAGTGGATAATTGTTGAGTCTAGGTCTGAATGGTAAACCTGGAAACTGCTTTTTATCGTTCTTGGGGGAAAAATGAGAGACGAGTGCCAGGAATTAGTTCATTCTTCGTTAATCTTTTCAAAAGGACTTAAGTAGATGCCATATGAATTAATTTGAATAGCACAATCAACAGAGCAACAGAGCTTTTGATTGCAGGTACTCAAATTAATTCATGAAAAAATGTTACTTTAGGTCCTTTGGAAAAGTTAAGCTGGAGAATTCAGCAATTATATTGTTTCAAATCCGCCGGTGGTATATATATCCATTATTTATCTCGCCAACGTTATATTAAATGGATCTGTCTCAGTACAAAGAAAACATCTCTTTGCATTGAATTCCATCGGAAATCCAATTTTCGTCAAACTGGAGCTAATGAATCCGGCATATCGTCTAGTGTAAACCCTTCAAGACTGTTATTTGGCGGCACCCTTTGATCATCGCCCAAGAAGTGAAACGAGTAGCAAGTCCAGCGTTGTCTTTCAAACGAGGCGCTGTCCGCCGGCACATCTATCGTCATCAAAATGCGGCGCATAAAGCATCGGAATTCATGTCATCACCGGCCAGGGAAGCGATTCTCCAAAAATGTCCACATTTATCCTACAATTCCTACAAGGAAACCCCCAAAACCTCCTCTAGAAAAACTCTGAGAATTCCTCTAGAATTGAATTCTCCAGAAGGTCCCCTGAAAAGGAAATTTCTCGTGAAGTTTTATTAATACTGGGGTATCCTCTCTCTATTCCGTAGCGCTTGACTCTTATATCTCCATTCCTGAAAGCAAGCAAGTATATCCAATCTTGAATATAGTACCGAAATATACCCTAAAAACAAGAATATTATAAAGATTATAAAGTTTTTAGAAAACATTTTTTAATCATTGCAATTCTGCCATATTACTGAAACATCCCCGCAAAATAATAAACAATAAACAACTTCGGAAAAATCCCTATGACAGATTTTCAGAAGTAGCACACAAATTCAAATTCAAACCAAAAGGTTGCTCTGTTTTACTGGGTACCGCCTGGGTACACGGTATAAAATTTTAAAAGCTAAATAGATTAAAGTTTAATCTAAAACCATATTCGGTCTATCCACTCATTGCAAGGATTATTTTTATTGAATTCTATTGAAGATTAAATTCTGATTTAATCATTGCAAGGCTTTTCTTGGCATGCTTTGTAAGCAAAGTGGTGCAGTATAATATTTATTTACAACTTAAATGTCAACATTTCGAGACAAAAAAAATAAATCTGTAAATCAGAACAGAAATGGTAACTTTTATGCCTCGGAAAAATCACCACAATTTTGCAAAAATGCCGTGGTAGCCGGTCGCACCGGAAATTTTGTAGGTAAAAGACGGAAAAATCAAATTCAAACTATAAAAAGCAATGATTGCGAAAAGTGAGTGGAATTGTTGGAATACGGGGGTGATTACGGTTAAAGAGAACGATAGCGGTCGAGGAGAACCACTAATCAGCGAAAAAATTGAACAGTAACAAAATCGATCACAAGTTTTCACAAACATAAAATACTGTACGGAGGGGAAGCTCCGTTGTTGTTGTTGATGTTGCTACAGACGGATTTGAATCCGGAATGTTCTGTTCTTTTCAGGATTAAACGAATTGGAAAAAAAAAAAACTTGTGCGGTTCTTTATGATTCGATTTTCTACAGATTTATCGTTGATCAGGACTTGCGTGTATCATGCGAAAAACCAGTTGTATTTGTGGGGTCGTATTGTAGGTTCGGTGCAGCTCCGGATAGTACGCAAAATGATCCATGGATGTTTTAATTTTCACTCTTATCGCTGACTGCGCAAAGCCATCGGACTGACCCATGGATTGCCCTACAAATAAGCTTGGAAAAACTGGAAGAAAAATTTAAAGTATTTATGGCTGCAGTTCTGACTCTACCTAGCTGAACGATGAAAGGCTACAATGATATTTCTTTTCTAACTCCTAAGAGGTAACAATGCGAGCTTGCTAAGCATTTGAAAGATTATAGTTTCAGTAAATCATTTTGATGCTTTTGAAAACCAGCTTTAGCTAGATTTATTCATTAATCCTTGTAATAATTAAAAATTCGAAGAAAGCTTTTAGGAAAACATAAAATAGTAAAGCTAAATAGCTTTTTTCTATTTATCCGTGTACCGCAAAGTTTAGAACACTGGAACCATAAAATGAGTACTAATTTACTCTGACCCCAACATCTTGATAATTATATCTACACGCTTAGATAAGATTACCTAAAATTAGGTTTTTATTTTACCTAAAATTAGGGTATTGTATGTTTATACAAATATCGGTAAAAATTAACGATAATTAACGTTAGTTTTACTCGACGATTCTTTAGGTATTTGACGTTTTCGACGAGGACGTTATTTTTTACCTGTCAAATAGTTCTTCATGGACTTAGTTAAAACGAATCTATTGCTGCTGATATTCCGCCGGTAAGTTGCTGCTCTCGATTTTATTGATATTTTTGAGGCCTCTCCCTGCCCCGAGCTTCCGGATTCCGGAAGCTTCCGGAAGGTAAATGAACGATTCTATAAAGAGACGGCTTTTGACCGCAACATTTTCATTTTCAGAATTTCGATAATTGTCAAAGGTTTGCCTTTACAGAACCGCAATATGTTTGTACAGCAGGATTCTCCATATCGACACATCCGTTCATGGTGGTGCATCTGAACTTTTTGTTCCGTCCATTCCAGATCCCGGAAGTCTATCTCTTCCGGCTGATAAGTCCAACCTGGCAAGTTGAGCTTGAGTAAAAAAGGAGGGAGAGTAGTTGATTGGCAGTTTGGTTTTAGTATACAATATTCAGGAACATTTTCCATTACAGAAAACTGTCAAACTCTTCGAAATTTCCTTGCACATGAAACCACCGAGTTTCCCGGAGTCAACTTCAAAATTCTCAAAAAGATTCCAGCGATTCCAGATTCCCAGTTTTTTTGCTGTTCAGAATAAGATTTCAGCCGGAAATGTTCCGCATCGCGAGTCCCACTCTAACATGAGTGATAAATGTATCAACTAATAAAAAATGTTTGTTGGGCTTGCATTTGACATCCCACCGTCCCAATTTCATATCCTACCAAAACACCTATTTTGCGTATTAATTCAAATCTGCTCGAACAGGATGAAACTGGGAACGTGAGATAGATAGGTAATCGTTGTTCCTTATTTTGAATACATTAAAATAAAATCCGGGTAATGAATATTATTTCCATTTTCATTTTCAAAATCAAAATAAAGAATAAAAACCTAATTTTCGGTAAAATTTACCGATCTTAAGGTATAATTTCTATCGTTTTCGCAGCACCAAAATATAAAATAAAAACCTTTTTTTCGGTAAAAAATAACGATTAAAAACGGTAATTTATAACGATAATTCTTGTTCACCACCATTATTGTTTCATATATATTTAGGTAATCGATGATTACCTACATTTTAGGTATGTGCACTTTAGTTCGATTATCATATTTTCTACCGAATTTTAGATTATCCAATCTAAGCGTGTATGGTAAAAGTGCGCGTGCATAAATCGAGTGGACTTTGCCTGTGCGTGAAGCTGTTTTGCTTTCGTTTTGAGTGAGTAGTTTTGTTCCCGGCGGAGGCGCGATTTTTAGCAGCAGCAGCAAAAGACCGGTATAGGAATCGAAACAAATCATGGGGGGATTTCCTGGAGAAGCAGTATTGGTAAAGTAAAAGGGCTTGAAAAAGCTAGTGAAAGCATCGTTCTTAGTGCTAGTGGAAACACCATTTTTGTGGTGTATGATAGTGAATTCATTTCATCGAAACAAAACAAAAACAACACGGGAGAAGAAAAACTTTTGAAAAAAAGACATTTTTTGTTTGGATAAAAGATTTATTTTTCTTTTATTGTGTTTAGTCGGTGATAATTATGCTAAAATTGAAAATACACCTATTGTTTTATTATTTTAATAGAAAGTTGGAAACAACAAAAGAAAAGTGAAATTTTTTTTGAAACTATTTAGTTAGTGGGGATTGATAAGTGTTTTTTTTCTTATTTATATTCCATATGTAGAGGGCGGCGATTGCCGACAGACAGCAGGTTTTTTTACCCTTTTGATTAGCAAGCCTGTTGAAGGTAAG
>NC_085140.1:293374165-293440689 GCF_024139115.2 Armigeres subalbatus | reverse complement strand
CGAAGTTACGCATTGCTGGCTTTCCTCCAGCTAGTGTCAAACAGTACAGTGACCAATTGATTTTTCCCACCGATAAGCCGCCATTACCGGAGCGTAAGCTGGATTTAACAAATATGCGTACAACTGCTTTTTTTTAATTATAACAGTTATTTATTGAACAGTTTCTTTGAACAAGAAGTCGGAATCCCTTCTCATTGTTGATAAATCCCGACGCGAGATCGGCAGACCTTGAAATCATTTGATAGTTTGTCGATTTTCCTTTCTCATCGTGAGATCCAGCCGTCAAAATTGTCACCCTGGGCTACCGCGCGACCAACACACTCTGGTCACGACGCACGCACGACGCAATCTCCGATCCCCTGAACTGCGAGACGGACGAGATTCAAAAAATCGATTTTTCTGTTTTGCGCACAGCTTCTGGTGCTAAAAGGTCCTGCAGTTTCGCGTGAAAAGTTCAATTTTCGGACATGGATCCTTAAAAGCGACACAAACTATCACCGTGACTCGGCACAGATTTAGTTAAGCGTATCCAGAATCAAGCTGGTTTAACGCTTGTCTGCACCTTGAAGAAACGGAAAGCGGAAGATGAGCAGCGATGAGGAAATTTTAAGGTGGACGAATTAAAGTTGTGAATACGACCAGGACGCGCGCGCTAAGCTTCGGAAGGACTTCTGGCCTGCAGAAAATTCTGACAGCAAAAAGCACCGGACCTGCGTGGAAGCAGAATACAGAACTGTGGCACGGCGACCACTCGCTGACAAGGACTCGCTGGAGGAACTGCTGCTGTTTCGTGGTCAGTGCGACCGACCAGTTGGAACTGGAGGAAAAGTTCCACAGGTGTTCGAAGTTATCGACAGGGTTGAGTTGTTCCCGGAGCATCCGGAGCGCTAATGAAAAACCGGAGTGCGTTGCAACGGTAGTCCTGGTTGGCAGGTTTGTTGCGAGGGCTCAGTGGTTCCTGATTACATTCTTTTATTCTGGTTTGGGACCATTGGTGCATGTTATCAGTGTCGTTTTTAAATGATCACAATTGTTTTAGTTAAAGATATGAAACTCAGTAACTTTTCTAGGTCAAAACTCCAAAAAGGTGTGGCCTGGGCAAAAATAGAAAGAGTTAGCCCATGGCAGCTGTTCTTTATCGCAATGGAATAAAGACAGGATTCGTTTGGACATTGTCGACGTTCGATTCGTTGCAATATTTGCTAGTAGGTTTGAAAAACGCCGAAGATCGATAAATCACTGACTGTTTTCAAAGTCGGAAAATTTGGAATTCTTAATCTAAGCGATAAAACAACTCAAGTTGAACAATTTATTTTTTGAATGTATCGTAATGTTTCCTCACTTAATGTATCAAATCAGCAAGAAAGTTTAGTTGATTAGGAAATGTTAAGACGCATGTTTGAACAAATTAACTCATCAACACCAATGACAATTATAACTTTTGAATTAGATCCGGTATCCGTGTTTCTTCAAACTATTTCTTGAATTCTCACTTGGGTATCCAGTTGTATATTGGTATGATCCAAAAATCCGAGGAAGAATTGTCTTTCAGTCTATGTCACGTTGATGTATATCAAGTTCCGGTAGAAGATGATAAGCGATGTTTTATCCACAATTTCATTTAGTGTTCTCAGCTACATGTACCTACATGAAGAAGTTCACAATGCATCTTCAAATGTGGGTGAGCGTATTACCAATCGTACTTAAATTATGCATTATGGATCACTAAATAATGTTATACTCTAGTATTAGATGATGATATACTCATACAAAAATATATGTATTTATAAATTTCAATTTTTTCATAATTTTTTTGAAATATCACCAACCGTTGTACAAACAAAACCATCCTTCAAATTCCGAACCAATGAGACAAATAGTTCTTTTGGATTATATTCACATCAACAAAGTGGTAGTTCGTCCCCAAATTTGCCTATTTAGAATACAGTAATATCTTCCAATTTTATCACACCTGTTGAATTTTAGGATAAATGGAAGGTCTGACCAAAAGGCCGAAAGCATAAAAGGTCGGATGCAAAAAGTGAAACCACAAAAAAGAAAGCACACAAAGGCCAAATCAACAAAACGCTGAAACTACATAAGGCCGAATTACAAAAGAAATGAGACAAACAGACAGAACTGAGACAGCCCATTTCGTTTAATCTAGGACCTATAATCCATGAATTAATTTGAGTACCTGCAATCAAAAGCTCTGTTGCTCTGTGATTGGCTATTCAAATTAATTCATGAAAAAATGTACTTAGGTCCTTTTGAAAGTTAAGGAGATTTCTAGAATATTCGACTTTTTTTATGATTTGTTGCCAAAAGTCACACTTTCTGCTTAAATTGGGAGAGTGAAATACATGGAACCCCATTGCCGGAGTTATAAAGCATTTAGCTAAAAACATAGTAATTTTAAAGTAAATTGTTTTACTTGTTACTGATCGTCGAGTAAATAGTGCGTCATCATTGCCATGCCATACCAATAAGCATGCGTCAGAAGCGCACCACCGGTACAGGATAAATCGGCGAGTCGATTCTCTGAGCCATGAATCCATGGAATTTGACTCAGACTCGTGTATCAGATTTAAGAATGTGACTTTTCCCAATATTGTCTGTTGATAGTTAGTTTACTACATCAGCAATGGATAAAAATGATTATCGTTACTGTACCATAGCCTAATATTTATGTATACAAACCAGTTTTTTTGCATCCTTTCTATTACCGTGCAATTGGGATTGACGCTATGAATATATAAGGGGCCCTACACGCTCCGAGTTACGTTGTAATAATCCTTTTGATTCCGCCCTGCCCATAGCGAACAATAGTTGGTACAACCAAACCCAATATTTAGTCAGCTTCTTTCTGTATATGCTGATGTGTTTGGTGCTTTTTCACGAATACTGAATTGGATGTATTGAAATTGAAATGAAATTGGACTAGAAAAGTAACGATCGATTTGAACTGGAATGGGATTAGAATTGGTTGTGGATTGAATTGAATTTTATTGGAACGGAATGGTATGTTATTGAATTTTATGGATGATGGATTGATTGCGATTGAAATTGCTTTTAGAGTTGAAATTGTTTAGAGTTGAAATTGTATTTGATTGTGATTGGATCCGAAGTGGATTTAAATTGTATTGGTACTGGATTTTCACAGTCCATAGGGAATTCCTCCGATGCATCCTGAGTTCTTCCAGAAGTTTCTCCCGGAGTTCTCAAGATTAAGCTCGAATTTTGTCCCAGGAATTTATCCGGAAGTTCCTTCCGAAAGTTCTTCTCCCGAAATTCCTCCGGCTTTCCATGAATACCTCCATAAGTTCCTCCCAGAATTAATCCAAGCACCCTC
The DNA here is from genome assembly GCF_024139115.2 of Armigeres subalbatus. Classification (NCBI taxonomy): domain Eukaryota; kingdom Metazoa; phylum Arthropoda; class Insecta; order Diptera; family Culicidae; genus Armigeres; species Armigeres subalbatus. The sequence goes on along the minus strand of NC_085140.1, from coordinate 293,437,337 downwards.
CAGAAAATGAAATTGGATTGTTCCATGTTCAAGTTCTCAAGAATTCCTCTGAAAGTTCTCCTGGAATTTCCGTAAGTTTTGCCGGAATTTCTCCAGGTTCTTCTGGACCCACCGTGCCCATCCAAGAATGGCCCCGGAAGTCGAAATTCAACCGAAGTTACTTCCAGAACTCCAACTAAAGTTCCTCCTGAAATTCCTTCGAAGTTCCCTCCCGGAATTCCTCCTGAATTCTCCAGAGTTCCAAGTTCAAGGAAGTTCTTCCCGGAGTTCCCAAATTCCGAAGTTCCCTCCAAGAATTACTTCCGAAGCATTTCGGACTTCCTGCGGAAGTGCTCTCCCAATTTTTCCGGAAGCTCTTCCCTGAATTCCTCCTGATAAATTTTTCCCCAACTCCTTGGGAGTTCCACTCCGGAATTACCCGGAAGTCTTTCCCAGGATTCCTCCCAGTTCTTCCTGAATTCCAGGTCGGAAGTTCTTCCTGGAATTATACCGAAAGTTCCGCTACATTGCTCCGGGAATCTTCCACCTGAATTCAAACGAAATTCCTCCTTGAATTCCTGTAGGAAGTTCTCCTGGAATTCCTCTGAAGTTCCATGAATTTCTCGGTTCCCTCAGAAATTCCTCGGAAGTTCTCCGAATTCCTTCGGAAGTTTCCATCCGAAATTCCTTCGAAGTGCCTCCCGAATTCCTTCGAAGTTCCAGAATTCCTCCCAGAATTCTCCGAAAGTTCCCCAGAATTCCTCCGGAAGTTCCCAGTTCCTCCAGTCTTCCTCGAATTCATCGAGTTCCTCCATTCTCAGAATTCCTCATTCTCCAGAGGTTTCTCCCAGGAATTCACTCGGAAGTTCCTCAGGATTCCTCCTGAAGTTCCTCCAGTTGAATTCCTCGGAAGTTCCTGATTCTGGTTCTCAGGAAAGTTTCCAGTCCTCCGGAATTCCTCGGAAGCTTCTCCAGAACTTCTCCGGAAGTTCCCTCCAGAATTCAACCCGGAGTTCCAGAATTCCTCCGGATAGTTCCTCCAGAATTCCTCGGAAACCCAGAATTCCCTCAAAGTTCCTTCCGGTTATAGGTTTCCTCGAATTCCTCGGGAAGCTTCCTCCAGGAATTGCCTCCGGAAGTTCACTCTAGAATTCAACGAAGTTCCTCCATGTTCTCCGGGAGTTCTCTCGTGAAATCCGGAAGTTCCTCCAGGAATTCCTTCGAAGTTCCTCGATGGGTCCTTGAAAGTTTCTCAGAAAGATTCCTCGGGTTCCCAGGAATTCCTCGAAGTTTTCCAGAATTCCTTCCGAAATTCCTCCCAGTAATCTTCCGGAATTGTCCTTCAGAATTCCTTCAGAAGTTCCTCCAGGAATTCTTCCGGGTAATTTTGTCCAGGAATCTCTCCGGAAATTCCTGAGAATTACCTGTAGCTCCTTCCGGAAATTTCCAGTTGCTCCAGGAATTCTCCTGAAATTATCTCACATTTCCTCTGAAGTTGCTCAGCATCAGCCAGGAAGTTCCTAAGCAGGAATTCTCCGAAGTCTTCCGTGAATTTCTCCTGGAAGTTCTTCCAGGAATTCCACAAAAAGTGCCTCCTGAATCCATCTGGATGTTCTTCAGGAATTCCTCCGGAATTTCCTCATGATTTCCTCGCAAAGTTCCCCCACAGATTGCTCCGTAAGTTCCTCTAGAGTTCCTCCAAGTATTCCTCTTGGAAGTTTCCGAAGTATCCTCCTTGAGTTCCTTTTTGAAAGCCTCAATGTATTCCTCCTGTTTCTTTTCGAAAGCTTCTTTTTCAATCTGTGATTTCTATAGAAAATCGTTCAAAATTTCTTAAGAAATTTTTCTATACCCGTCAATTAATTCCACTAATAGCTGCTTCAAAAATTCATAATTTTCCTGAAACTTTCGATTTTTGACCCTTCCTCGAAGTACCCATAATTTCACTTTGTATACATGCAGGTGTGTTACGTATTAATCTATCAAGAAATCTCGTGAATTATTAAATAAAATGTATGGTATTTTAGGTAAATTCACTTTGACATTGAAAATTTAATTATAACAAATGATATGACATGGAATAATGCCTATTTTTCTCTTTATTTGTTTCAAAAGAAACAAAATGATATTAATTGAGGAACATATAGAAGCATGTACAAAAAAATCTTCTCAGAAAAGCAAAACGTAAACATTGAAAGGATTTCAAAAATCTCTTCAGTGGAAGGTAGATAGCAAATGGGAGCATGTTTTGAGACACTAATAGATCACTTGTATGCATGTATGTGTGCAAATTCTGGAAATTTACCATAAAAATTTCTGCCTATTTTAAGGTATTGAACAAGTTTAGTTTTACCAAATTACATCCATAAGGAAATATATGTTATTATTAACGCTATTGAGTTTCGCTCAGATCAATGACTGATTTAGTTAGTTCTGATTAATTATCGAGGTCTCTGGAAATTACGTACAATATATGCAACCAGCGTTACGATAGTTACTAACCATGTCACAATAGTTAATTCAACCGACGAGCGCCTTATAGATAGGCAGCATGAAGTACAGTACGTTATCATTCGTTGAGTTGTCACTCAACCCATGACATCCGCCTTTGGGTAGGCAATTATTGGTCACTTTCACGGAAAATCGCCGTGGGAAGCTAGAGTAGTTTTATCTCGTTTTAAATATTGGAGTCTGGAAAATTTCACAATTGGCGAAGGGTCAAAATCTCACTGTAGGTGGATTAATCTGCTTTTTAAGATATGCTCCTTTGGTAATTCTATCAGTAATTTCAATAATCAATGCCTTTTGAGAAATTTCAAAAGTTCTCTATGGAGTCTCTAGTAACTCTAAATTTTTTTTAAATTACTTCCAACTTAACAAACATTATCTACTTAATCACAGAATTTCCCGCCGAAAATCCCAAAAGTCTCCAGATAGTAGAGGTATTTTTCAATTTAAGTTCATATGGAATTTTTCAAAACTTGACTATGAAATTTTGTAGTTGAATATCTATTGGCGTTATGACATTTATAATTCGAAGAAAAAATGTGGGACATTTGAATAATTATATTGTCAGGCGGGTTTAGAACAATACAAGTTTGACCGGAACATACTTACACAGAAAGAAATGTCGTGGTCAAAACTACTATTTTGTAGACTATGCTCTGTTTTTAAAACTTAAATCGTCTCTTGCTTCAGAATTTGTAGTGCTGGTCTAATCATAACATTATCACGGCGATATTCTTGGTCACCTACTGCTACAATAGTAGAAACGATCGGAAACAGGATCTACTACAGTCGCACGGGATCATTCCTTCTCCGTTGGTGTTCTTTTAACGAAAACGATCATAATTCAGCTTAGCTTCCTGTCGATTACGTTGCAGCTTCTCTTTTACTCTCTCTTTAATCTTGGGAAGATATTTAGGAACCCAAAACGGGTCCGGTCGACTCTTTTGCCGTTGACTTCGGAGAGTTCACTTCATAGTATTCCTCCACTATATTAGCACTGCCCACAAATCCTGTTTTGATTTAGATGCTTCTTCAGAAGCGACCCAAGTAACCAAAAGTTCCTTTAAGAGTACATTTTTCGCTTAATCAGCTTCACTGAATCCCCAGTCGGCTGCAAACTTACGGGATTCCGTGCTAACGAACTGCACACCGTTATCAGTGGTTTCGATCTGATGAGGTTTTCCAAATCGAGCAAAGTTTCTTTTGCAACCAAGGTAATAGCCCCTGTATTTATTGCTTTCAGCTCGTCGATTTCGAAATAATCCGAATAGTGATCAGCCGTTGTCAAACACACGGACTTCTGTCCATCAAGCTCGACTTCGAATAAATCCAATCTTACTTTCAGAAATGGGTAATATGGTATTTGATGGCTTTGCACCAGACTAAGGCCGGAGTGGCCTGTGCAATACATAAAAGTCTTCTCCATTCAGCTCGGTCCATGACTGCACTCCGCCAACCACGCAGTCTGCGAAGGGTTCGCAAATCGTCCTCCACCTGATCGATCCACCATCCACCGTCGGATCGTTGTGGAGAACCATTTTCACCGGATTACTATCCGACATTCTGGCTACGTGCCCGCTTCCACCGCAGTCGTCCGATTTTTCGCGGTGAACGATGGATGGTTCTCCAATATTGATGCTACCGTGGTTCATCTGCTCCTCCACGTACCGTCAGCCATCTGCACCCCACCATAGATGGTCGTTGGTCCTCCACGACATCGTCCAGGTCTCGTGTCCATAGAGAACTACCGGTCTAATAAGCGTTTGTAGATTGTTAGTTTGGTACGGTATGAACTCTATTCGATCGGAGCGTTTTGCGGAGTCCAAAGTACGTACGATTTTCTGTCATGATGCGTCTTCGAATTTCTCTGCTGTTATCGTTATCGAACGTCAGTGAGCCCAAGTACAACCAATATTTTTTTACACGGTCGGTATTCTTGAATTTCCCGGTTAACCCAATTTTTCACAGCTTTTTAAATACCACCTGAATTTTCTTTGATTTTTTGTGATTTTTTCATGGGGTTAACCTACAGTTTCATTAATTCTAAAGGTCGTAATCAATTAAAAACCCAAACGTAAAAAAACTGCGTACACGAATTCTTCAACCACCTCGATTTCGTCACCACCGATAGAAACTCGTGGTGGTGGCTTACATTGACTCCTGAGCCTCTTCTTATCATACTTCTGTCTTCGACGTGTTGATGACTATCCAATCCGTTTAGCTTCGCTTTTCAGTCTGATGTAGGCTCTCCATCCTCTCAAAGTTACGTGCCATATCAATGTCATCGGCGAAACCAAATAACTGGACGGACTTCGTGAAAATCGTACCACTCGTATCAATCCCTGGCAGCAGAGACGATGTATATATATCCTGGGCAGCAGGGACTATGTCCAAGGGCTTGACGATCCCTCCCCAGGCCATCCTGCGAGCTGGGGGCCTGCCTAGATGCGGTGGGGTTTACAGTTGGCCCCATGTCCCCCATAAAAGCTGCATGGTCCGCAGTAGGCCCCACTAAAGCGACCGTGTGCCGCTCAAAGCGCAGCGTTTCCAAGCTCTGGGTGTTGCGGGACGCTAAATGCCCGACACGACGGCCCTCCGACGAGACAGGGAGGTTTGCGCAGGCCCAATAAGCCGCTCTGGAAAACCAATCACGAACAATATAAGAGATAATGCGACTCGATATAATCGGCAAAGAAGACTCAATACAGGATCACGATTGGAAGCCCGGAACATGGAATTGCAAGTCGCTGGTTTCGTAGGTTGCGACAGGATGATCTACGATGAACTACATCCCCGCAACTTCGACGTCGTGGCGCTGCAGGAGACGGTTGGACAGACAGAAAGTGTGGAAAAGGGCAGCGAGCGGCTACCTTCACCAAAGCTGTGGTGTACCACCAACGAGCTGGGAACCGGCTTCATATGGGTAACAAGCCAACGCGTGATTTGGTGGCAGCTATCTAACGCAAGGATGTGCAAGCTGAGGATTAAAGGCAGTTTATTCAACTATAGCATCAATAACGTGCACTGCCCACACGAAGGAGACCTGACGACGAGAAAGGAAGCATTCTACGCACACTTGGAGCAGACATACGATGGATGCCCACCAGGGACGTCAAAAATCGTCATCGGGGGACATGAACGCTCAGGTAGGAAGCAAGGAGAAAATGCATAGACCGGTCATCGGACCGGATATTCCACACCGTATCGAATGACAACGGGCCAACGATGGCTAAACTTTGCAGCCTCCCGCGGAATGGTAGTCCGAAGCACCTTCTTTCCCCGCAAAAATATCCACAAGTAAACATGAAGATCACCTAACCAAGAAACGAAAACCAAATCGTCCACGTTCTAATCGACGGTAAATTCTTCTCCGACATCACGAACGTCCGCACTTACCGCAGTTCGAATAACGAAACCGACCACTACTTCGTTGCAGCATACCTGCGCTCAAACTGACGAAAGCACAACACGCGTCGAAGTCGATCGCGGCGGGTCAATATTGGCGGCTGGCAAGACGGTAGATGTTTTTCAAGAATATGCGCAGTAGCAGGAAGTGGTACTCCCAACGGAAGAGCATCTACAAAGGTCTCTTGAAGATGGCTGGAGAGACATTCGATCCGCCATTGCAGCACCTCAACCGCTGCTCTAGGCACGGTGCCCCCGGATCAGAGAAACGACTGGTATGATTTAAGGAAGCAGAGCAGTTGGGTAGAAGAAAAGAACGCAGCATGGGCGATTGCTGCAACACCGCACGAGGGCGAATGAGGCACGATATAAACTGGCGCGGAACAGTTAAACCGATTTCTTCCGGAGGAAAGCGTCAGCAGGAAGATCGAGACCGAAGAGACGGAGCAACTGTACTGTGCTAATAACAACACACACGAAAGTTCTATGAGAAGTAGAACCGTTCACGTGGCGTAACATGTGCCAGTCCGATATGTGTGTAAGGACATAAACTGAAGCTTCTACGAACGAGCGTGAGGTGATCCAAAGGTGGCGTCAAAACATGAAGAGCACCTGAATGGCGATGTAGCAGACGAAGATGGCGGTATGGTGAAGGCCATGGGGAACGCGCGCAGGATATAATTTACTGGCCTGGAATCTTCAGGAACCAGGAGGAGATTGGCCGCCTGAAGAATAACAAAAGCCCCTGGAGTTGACCAACCACCAGGAGAGCTTGGCATTTAAACACGGTGGTGTGGCACTGGCCAGAGCGCTGCACTGGGTCATTACCAAGATTTGGGAGGAGGAAGTTTTGCCGCAGGAGTGGATGGAAGTCGTGTCCTATCTACAAAAGGGCAATAAGCTGGATTGTGCAACTACCGCGCAATCACATTGCTGAACGCCGCTTACAAGGTAATTTCCTCCCAAATTTTATGCCGTCGACTAGCACCAATTGGTAAGGAGTTCGTGGGGCAGTACCAGGCGTTTTATGGGCGAACACCAGCACGGACCAGGAGTTCGCCATCGCCGCACTGCAGAAATGCCGCGAATACAACGTGCCGACATCATCTATTAATCGACTTCAAAGCCGCATATGATACAATCGATCGGGACCAGCTTATGGCAGCTAATGCACGACGGATTTTCGGATAAAAATGACGGTTGATCAAAGCGACGATGGTTCAAAGATGTGCGTAGTTCGTGTTTCAGGGCATCTCGAGTCCCTTCGAAACCCGAAGAGGGTTACGGTAAGGTGATGGTTTTTCGTGTCTGCTATTCAACATCGCTTTGGAAGGGGTAATACGAAGAGCAGCTCCAGCTATTTGGCTTCGCCGACGACATAAATATTATGGCACGTAACTTTGAGAAGATGGCGAAGCCTTCATCAGACTAAAGAGGAAGCTGGGCGAATCGACTAGTCATCAACACGTCGAAGACGAAGTACATGATAGGAAGAGGTTCAAGAGAAGACATCAGGGGAGCTACCCACCGTGAGTTTGCATCGGTGGTGACGAAATCGAGGTGGTAGAAGAATTTGTGTACTTGGGCGCACCAGGACTGCCGAAATGATACCAGCAGAGAAACGGAGACGCATAGTGGCTGGAAATCAAAGCATACTTTGACTCCGCACTCTCCGATCGAATAGAGTCGCCGCCGTACCAAACTGACAATCTACAAAAACGCCTATTAGACCGGTAGTCCTTCATGGACACGAGACTCGAACGATGCTCGTGGAGGACCAACGCGCACTTGGAGTTTTAGAAAGGAAAGTGCTGGATGTACCATCTATGGTGGGGGTGCATGGCGGACGGCAGTGGAGGAGGCTAACGAACCACTGAGTTGCACGGGCTGTTGGGAGAACCATCCATCGTTCCATGCGAAATCGGACGACTGCGTGCTCGGCAGCGTACCAGTGTGTCGGACAGTAATCCGCGTGAAATGGTTCTCGACAACGATCCGACGGAGCACAAGAAGGCAGGGGCGCGCTGGCAAGGTGGATCGACTCAGGTGGAAGATGACGCGGAGCCCTCCATGAGCTGCATGGTTGGCGACGTGCAGCCATGGACCGACCGAATGGAGAAGACTCTTATATACCACATGGCCAGCTTCGGCCTTGAATAGACCATACATTCCCTTGACACGGCTTGATACCGTAGGGGTAGACGTCATATTATTAGCTGCACTGAAGTGCTCCTGATAATATGACCAGATTTACATCGCTACACACTGCTCAATAGTGTCTAAATATATTCCCAGTGTAGCTGGGTGTAAGGTGTAAGAAGGGTAAATACGTTCCGACACTTCAGGATCAGTAATTAATCACCATCTAACCTGTATCAAACATCTCTCTGGTCGGGAGAAAAACTTCGGCGCTCACGAGTGTGGCTGATCACACCAGTTTTGTGCTCCGGCCCCGATTAACAAGTTAGAATGAAGGTGAGTTTCGTCTTTTTGTAATGAGTTCAGCGCATTCCAGACCATTTTAAATTTTCATCTATTTTTTTGTCAAGTTATTCTGTTAATACTGCGATACTACTTACTATAACATGTATTTATATATTTTCTTTTTCCGCATGCTTTTTGTTATCTGCCTAGCTATGGCCGCTCGTTGGAAGCGTCGATCTGTTTCGAACGGGTCCTCCTGCAGGACCCCAAGTACTTGAAAGCATACCAAAATCTCCAGAATACCAAGTGTGAGCTGGTCGAGCGATGGCACTTTCGGATGCTGAACGACGAGGTCCGGCAACGCGTATTCTTACCGGGCGTAAGCCATCCAGAATCAAATCAAGGCCGGTCATGGGAGGTGCTGGACAGCTGGAACCGACCGGTCTGCTGTCGTTGTATGCGCTGAACTGCGAGGGCATCCAAAAGGTGGCCGCATGTGATGGTTCGGAAATTATGGTACAGATAGCGCGGGATGTTTGAAGTGAACGGGCTAGCGATAGGATTTGTCTGTTCCAAAGTTTCTCGCAGGATTTGCAGATTGCGACAAGTTTTCGCTGATCGTGACCGAGACGTTGATTCTGGAGCCTTCTGGAGAGGGATCCGAGACATTGGATACGCGAAGGAAGAGCTTGTTGCTGCCAGAGGGGAGAATCATTCCCAGTCAAGGATTTTGTATGTCCGGTTATAGATCGCGCACATTAACCGCAAGCAATATTCTGATCAACGAAGCATTTAGGCAATGATTTTAATCTACCGGGAGCAATTGTTTGATTTCACGCGAGGGAACCAAATGTTACGATGCGGAGGTGATGTTAGTAGAATTAGAGCGAACGACGACTTCGATTTCGTCACGGACACCGTCTGTACAATGACAGTCGATTTAATGATCTTGAGTGCTTGAGCGATGCCAGGAAGGTTTCTGGAAGAGGCAAGTTTGAATTAGCTTGTTTGACAGATGGCATTTTAGACGGATTTGTTGTTTGGTTCGATCTCAGCGTTGGATGCTTAAAGAGAATAAATACACGGATCCAACGACCAACACCTGTTGAACTGTTTATATTTAAACTAAATCAAAGGCCTCTGTTGCTGGCGCGATCAACAACTTGCTTGACGTGATGTCCTGCAAAGATGGGGCCTATCAATATCCCATAATCTTAATTCTATGGATAATCAAACCTGTATCGATGAGCACGTTGGAGTTTCTCAATGACTGTGAATATACAAAATTAACCACTGATATAGAAGACTAGAAGATCTCGAAAAAGTTCTCGATTTATCCCTATTTCCGCATGCAGGCCAGCCTCAAAGAAGGAAACTTCCATGCTTTTTTGCTTGGATCAAGCTTGAAGATCTAATTGAGTTTATCACAATCAAAATGACATTCCAATGTCTGCCATTATGCTGTTGAGTTCCTCTTCCCGAAGTATTCCCTCCTCAACGATTATACTCTGACCTGATCATTCTTCAACCAGTAGATGTATTCAATAAATCAACAGCGAACACTACTGTCAGTAGGTCAGTCCCTTCCGAAACCTAAACCCACTGGATCCATAATCCCTCACAGGTGGAACTTTGGCAGCAGCATTCAATCCGATTGATCGTCAAATGTTGCCGGGTGCAGAATCCTGAATTGCGCGTTCCACATCGATAGGTACCTCCACCTTGAGACGGAAACCACCTCGATCTGGGTCCTTCACTCATCGGAATCTTTCCGAACCGGTCAAGCTGGCCGGAGGTACACTTCTGATGGAAAGCTCACGAGGTTGAAAAACGAACTGGCCTTCAATGAACTGACAAACTGGAAAGTTGTATCCATGCCATATTGTACCATTATCAGAAGAATTTCAAGCCGCAGAAGGAGTTTTCTTAGCACCCATCGGGTCTCAGAGTTTCGCCAAGCAATCGCTTCTTTATCATTCCAAAAGGATGCATTCCAACGTAACGTTTTAGCGGAAGTAGTAACAGAAGAAGGAGAAGAAGGCGATGAGAATCAAAAACAAAGTGGACAAAGTCAATAATATTGTAGAATCAGCGGAGTTATCATGCGATCTGCTTGACAGTCAGTAGGAACAATGTTCTATAAATTTAGTATTATTAGTACAACAGTAACATACCTTAACAGCATGGTAGATATTATTATTATTAACACTTGCACCTCTTTTGAAAAAGATTTAAATCTTGAGTCCAAGACCAAAGTGAAGAGAATTAACTAGTCATTACCACTAGTAACGCAACAGTGCGAAACCTACAACACAAATTACACTTTCTGAGGACCCTACCAGAGTAATTTCTGTAGTATTGCAGAATAGAAACCTGCTGTTTGTTTCAACTGGTGAAGATATCGCTGCCTGCACTGATAACATTGGTGATAACTTCTGCCAACATAGAAGGTTTTGTCTGGTTTTTGGTGGCTAGGCCCGCCAATTTGCGCCGCCGAAAATCATTCGTTATCGGCACCTCGCCGGAAAACCTTCCGTCTCCGGTATCCCGCCGGAAAACAATTTGTTTCGGTACTACGCCGAAAATCATCCGTCTTCGGCACCTACCGGAGTCCCGTCATCGCTACAAACATCGTTCACAGGTATGTGGAAACCTTTATAATCATGGCCGAAAGCTTCTCAGGTTTAGCCTAAGCCTGGAGAAGTTTATCGTCTAACCCGAATGAACTGGTTTATTTAAATGAAAGTTGAATTAGAAGTTCTTGATGCCAATTGATTTCATTTACAGCAACACTGTTCTTGTACGTTTTCGATCATTTCGTTGGTATCGCTTTTTTTCAGACTTCTATTCTTTTTCGGGCATGTATTGTTGGGTTGAACGAAGGAACGAGAGGAACGGGATACGCGAGAGTGGCGCTAAAGCCAAATTCTATTAATTATCACAGACGATTTAAAACGGTTACAAAGCACGTCTTCGTTAGGCCACTTTTTCCCTGTTGGGAATTTTTTAATCACTGCAGTGACCATTTCCATAGGATCTATTGTGATATATGCCCTCACTATAGTAGCTTTTGTCAAGTTGACGCATCACGTTAAGTGTAGTATAAATTGCATCACCTTGACTACCAGCGTCTTCCATGGTATTACCGTGGGGGCACTAAACCGTACACTTATGCACCTTAGTATATGGAAAAGTCAATAGAAATAGGAATCGAATGTAAATAAAATGTCATTTGACACAGGCGATGAATATTTTCTACTTTGATGTGTTTCATATTTACCCACAAACCATGAAAAATCAATAAACAATGAATTAAATAACTACTCCTGAATCGAAATCCGTCCACTGTAGACGGATTTCGATTCAAAGGATGAAAATCCCTACAGCTATTTCTTAACTAAATATTTAAATTGAAACAGACGACTGAACTACCATCAAATAGTTCGATACGCACCTTGGAGAAGCAATCCTCTGATTTGTATTCCGCTTATCTTATGTATTGATTTGTACCAACAATTAAACACAGTTACTTTTGGTGCAATTATGCTCTACCCGAAAACAAAATGGCGGCACAAAATCCGCGTTTGGTGAGTGGAGATTACCTCCAATACATTTTCCAAATCAATATCTTCCACATAACGTACATATCCACATATGAGTAGGCAATTAACTTTGATTGAACTGAACCTGAGTTGCGTGCTCTTGCCTACGCAATGCGGTCGGCCTGAGCTTGACGACCGACTGGCAAATAGCTTACACAACCCCTCTTGATCAGTACAGTTGCTGACGAAGAATGTGTTCAGCCGCCAGACATTCTAAATACTCACGTCTTCTAATGTGGGATTGCGAGTGATTTGACCATAATTTGGGAATCTCAAGCTCGTTCAGTAGCCGCTAGGTTGCGAAGAGACCGACGGAGGTCCTTCGTAGCTTAGTTGGTTAAAAGCACCAGTCTAGCTTATTGTAGGGTCATGTCTGAGTCCAATCGAAGGAAAGTTGTTACCCAATACATTTTCCAAATCAATATCTTCCACATAACGTACATATCCACATATGAGTTTCTTTCTTCATAACACCGTAAATTAACGTCCAAGTCGGGTATTAACTCTTTAAAATAGGCAATTAACTTTGATTGAACTGAGTGGAGATTTGTTTTTGATTTTTTTTGTTTTAATTTCAAAGCCTTCTTTCCAACTCTATGCCCTAAAAGCTTACTGTCAAGTATCTGAACAGGATAAGATTAGATAAGATTCCTACATTAATTACCTTTAACCTCCTTTAATTTATTTATATCTCATGAGGTGGATGGATTTCGGTCCCGCACGGTATGGTTCTGATGAATCGTACTACCAAATTGGGACTTGTTCTCCAAACTTCAGAGGGTTCTATCAGCCCCCTGTTGAAGAACTGTAATCTTTTTTTTTCTAAAAAATTGCTGGACAATGGCATGGAAGATGTTCCGAGTCTCCACATGTATACTGCAGGCGACATATATCATCTTGAAGTTTTCCTAGCAGCTTCAAGTGATAACGGTTTCGGGCAATGGCCTGTTACAAGACCTGTATATGTGTTAAGATCTTTTTTGAAAGAGATATAAAATTTTGCGGGTGATAACATGCTTGTGTGATGAAACGTTTAGACTGCTCTCAATCAAGGTGTTCGAAATGTCCTCTATTTTGAATGTTCCTCAAATTTGAGTTCCATTCTAAAGAGAACACCAGCATATCTTGCCCACATATCAGCTTATTTATTGCCTTCAATCCAATGACCAGGAACCCAATACAAGGTTCCTTTGTTACGACTACCTAGGTTTGGAGTGACTACGACATTCCCAAACGAAGTTTTAGATGTGTATCTTGCTGATTTCAGAGCATTCAATGGCTGTGACTATCAGACATTAGAGGCAAATATTTGAATGCCTGTAATTTCGACGTATGTCATAAATTAGAGCATTCAAGAATAGCCTGAATTCAGCTGAAGACAGTTGGCCACTTTCCCATGGGAATCGAAATATCTCGTCCCTGGGCCAAATCACGCCTGCTCCAACCCGAGTTGATTCAGCTTTGAACCATCAGTGTAAAAAACACACGATCTTGAATCAGAAGATTTGGTCCACATTTGAATCCCATTGCTTCGCTCAAGATTAATTACATCAAACATCGATAAAAGTTGTATCTTCTTTATCCAATCATCGTTGTTTGTGATCAGTGAGTTTATACTTATTTATTTAGAATACTAAGATGTCCTGTTAGGGTCACCTTCGAAGAGGATTTGAATTCTTTTGATCTTCAAAGCACTCTTCTCTGCTTCTAATTGAATAAATTGATCCAATATGGTAGCACGTGGAACAAATTTCGCTTACGTCTAGTGCTGTGTTCGGCGTGCTTCTCGACATCAGTTATTGAAAAGAGCTAATCTTTGAAGTTTTCCAACTTCTTCTGTACACACCTCTTTGTCTTTTGGCCACTCATACTAATGCGGCATAGGATATTCTGGGTTTTCACAATCGGCCGTATAAATCCATTGAATCATTTTGGTTTTAGTCCCCTTTACCGAACGTCGCCTTCAATCCATAAAGCGATTTATGAAGCTTTGCTTATATGCTTTAGAGATAAGTTCCAATTCAGCTTACCTGTCAAGTCGAACGCCAAGATGCTTGACTGAGTTTGAAAGTTTCAAATATGCTCCTTTCAATTTTAATGTAGGTAAAGAATAATTTCTTCTCCTTGTAAACGCCACTAGTGCACAGTGTTGCTTTTTGTCGATTTCGTGCGCTTTTTTAATAGCATCGTTTCTGTTGATTTTTCGTTGTTGTTGTGGAGGAAACGTTAGATATCATAAAGGGCTTTTTTGAGAAAAATTCAGAATGATTAATCCACCTAAAAGTGAGATAAAAATTTTACTTTTCACCTAAACCGTATATGCGCCTAGTGTCTGAGAAAGTTGTATGAGTATTTTAGGCCACTTTGCCAAAAATCATGTATCTGTGACTATACTTACTAGATATGTGACATTTACTGTGGAAGGCCCCTAAATCAGTTTTTTTGAGCATAATTTTTTATATGTTTCAGGTCACTTTTACACCCTTCTACAAAGTTGTTTGGCTAATAAAACATACGTTTTTGTAGAACATTGCGAAGCTATATCTCTTAAAATTGATAAGTTATTTGAGAAAATATGTTTTTCTAGGAGTATTTGAGAATCGTATACTTGGTCGGCGCAAAATGGCGCAGACAACTTTTAGTTCTCTGAAGCTGCTGTATGTTGACTCTTGCTTGAAGCGATTGAAGCTTGTGTTTACATGAAATTACAAACAGTTATATAGATTTGAAATTTTCTTGTTTTGGCCTTACTTCGTAACTCTAAGATTATGTATAGGCTATGGATCGCAATTAAAACCAATATTTGATGGTGGCCCATAAGCCCATAGTTTATATAGAAATTGACAAACTGAGCTGATGTTCTGTATGTGTATGTGTAGACATTTAAACATACTTTTTGCCTTTTCTCGTACACTAAGTGCAAAACTAAAAGACTTTTTATTAATTAGACTAGATATACACATAGGTCTTTGGAAAGCTGTAGTGGATATTTTGAGCCATATTGCCAAAGACACCCCATGTTCAACTATTATATTAAAAAATATGTGACTTTTTTCATGGAAGATCCTAAACATATTTTTATCATAACTTTTTTCTATTTTTCAAGATTTTCTAATTTCTAAAGATTTGTAATGAATTCACAGCTTAGGACAGAAGCGCTATCTCTCTAAAGCTTAAAAGTTATAAGAAAAGGTGTTTTTTCTAGGGGTGTCTAGAAATCAAAGTAGCTGTTCCGGCGCAAATGGGCCTCAAAACTTTTTAGGATTCAGAATACTGTTCTCTACTTTTCTCTAGTGATTGAAACTATGTTTACTGAAATTACACGTGTGTTATATAGATTTCAAACTTCCTCTATAATCTCTGCTTTTTAATTAATTTATAAGGAGGAATCGCTTTCAATATTTTGTAAAATGATTGTTCGCAATTGAATACAAATATGATTAAATATTTTTGAGTGTATCAGCTGTCAAAAACGTTGAAATGTACATCACAGTTCGGTGTGTTCAGAAATTTTCGAAGAGCAAAAAGGTGTCTTTTAAATGCTACATACACACATACACCAACACACATACAGACATCAGCTCAGTTTATCGAATTTCTATATAAACTATGGGCTTATGGGCCTACCATCAAATATTGGTTTTATGTGCGATCCTATAGCCTACATAATCTTAGTACGAAGTAAGGCCAAAAACAAGAAATTTAAAATCTATATAACTCGTTTGTAATTTCGTGTAAACACAAGCTTCAATCCTAGGCAAGAGTCAACTACAGCAGCTTCAGAGAATAAAGTTGTCTGGCGCATTTTGCGCGGACCAAGTTATACGATTCTCAAATACCTAGAAAAACTATATTTTCAAATAACTTATCAATTTTAAGAGATAGAGCTTCGCAATGTTCTACAAAATGTATTTTTATTAGCAAAACAACTTTGTAGAAGGTGTAAAGTGCCTGAAACATATAAAAAAGTTATGCTCAAAAACTGATTTTAGGGCCTTCCACGTAAATGTCCATATCTAGTAAAGTATAAGTCACAGATACGATTTTTGGCAAAGTGGCCTAAAATACCATCCCACAACTTTCTCGAAGACACTAGGCGCATATACGTTAGGTGAAAAGAAAAATTTTTATTTCACTTTTAGGTGGATTAACTATTTCACAGATTTTCTCAAAAAAGCCTTTATGATATCTAACGCTTCTCCAAACAACTACAACGAAAAAATCAACAGAAACGATGCTATTAAAAAAGCGCACGAAATCGACAAAAAGCAACACTGTGTAGTGTGGCCTTTGAAGGGTTTATGTTTAATCCTTCGTTTTCACACCACTTCGCCACTTCGTCCTGCTGCCGTACAGAGAACCTTGATTAATCATTTTGTTTTTACTTTTTTAGGGTAAAACACCCTAAAAAAGTAAAAAAAAAATGATTAAAGTTAAAGTTAAGTGTGGTTAGCTCATCATAAAACAGAGATTCAATAAACGCGATCTCACCATAAAACGGAGATTCAATAAACGGCGATCCAGCGATTGATGATCGACGTCGGAGAGTAAAAATGCAAAATGTGGGCTCAAAGCAAAACTAAGTTCGATTCACGGTTTTATTCAGGTGATTTTGCAACTTATACACAACATGGTTTTCCGAAGACTGATATGGCTGATCCGTGTACCGTGGGACGAAACGTCCACCTCTGAGATATCAATAAATTAAAGGGGTTAAAGGTAATAATGAGAAATAATTATCTTATCCTGTTCAGATCTTGCAGTAGTTTTTAGGATAGAATTGAGAAGGCTTTAAATTAAACAACAAAAATCAAAAACAAATTCCACCCACCAAACGCGGAGTTTTGCCGCCATTTTGTTTCCGGGTAGAGCAATAATTGACCAAAAGTAACCTTTATTCTTATTGCAATCATTACAAATCAGGAATACAAATCAAAGGATCCTTCTCGTGTGTATCGAACTATTTACAGTGGTAGTTGTCAATCAGATGTTCAATTAAATATTAGTAAAAATAGCTGTACGGATTTTGATCTTTGATTTGAAATCCGTCCACGTGGACGGATTTCGAGTCAGGAGAGTTGATTTATTCATTATTTTATGATGTTTTCGTAGTTTTAATGAGTAAATGTGAAACATTCAAAAGTAGAAGCTTCATGCTCCTGGTCATGACAAAGTTTTATTTACTTCGATTCCATTTTCTAATGAGTTTTCATGTACTAAGGTGCTTAAGACTACGCAGGAAAAATCACTCATTTTCATAAGCTCAACTTATGAATGAGTGCTTTTTTCCATTGAGACTTATGCCTCTCATAAAAATGGTTTTGAATCTATAACAATGACTTATGATTGGCATTAGAGTTACATTGAGAAAATATTCAGCTTTACCATGGCGGTGACGGATGAGTGAATATATTGCTGATTTATAGTTTCAACTTTGGTCGATCAAGACGTTTTGAATGCTTTTATTACTCATTTGTTGTGTTTATCATTGCATCATTCTAAAACATTTCAGAAAACTGATTTATATTTCGTTTTAATGATTTGGATTTTTTCAGGCGTGCATAGAGAAAAATTGTTATTATTATTATTATGATTCTATTTTCGCCCATGGACTCATTTCAAATCCCCTAATTGTTTAACAAATATGTTTATCAGAATGCTAATGCTAATAATTTTGTATGACTATTTTTTGACGGTGGGATTTGGTAAAATATTGAAACTATAACTTTTTGTTATAGTAATCAAAGCATCTTCTAAAATTCATGGCATGCCTTTTTAAATAAAAATTCATTACAAGTACTTCAATTTTATCTTATTTTATTATTAAATTCATAAATATGATCGTCATTAATTATTTACCATCTTTTGATATCAATAGCTCTTCTCATGATATTCATAGTCTAGTTATGATAGTTTAGTATTGAAAATTCATTTCTCCTTCTGAATCATAAATTACACTTATGGCAAAAACAGATAGACATCAAGAAAACTCAAATTCTAAAGTAGGCTCTTTGTGTATCAACAATCGACGAAGCACTCCCGTACATCTAGGCGACAGAGAGAGAGAAAGCAAAGCATGCGATGTTGCTCTGTTCATGTGCGTTGTTCAGTAAAGCTTGACTTCCACCGCTAGTTTCGCTACGTTCCAAAATCATCGAAGGACCACATTTACGGCAAAGATGCTCAATGTTATGTTGCTATGGTTTCCACATAATCTTTTGTGGCGCCAAATCCAAGTGGTTTATGACCTCCTAAGTATTTTTGGCTGGGTGTACGGATTTCGATGCCCCACGGTAACGTTGGACGGATTCAATTGGCAACATAATTGAGCAGGTGCGTTTTGACAGTTTTCCATGGAAAACTGTCAAACGCACGCAACGTATCAATTGTGTTTGGCCCATAAGGTTGGAATGATCGTCGTGTGAAGAGGCTTTTGTGCCTTTTAAGAGGGAGACAGCGAGGATTGACCTACGATCAAACCAGCAAAATGAAGTACATGGTCGCTGACAATCAACGTGGGTTCATTAGTGGTAGTGAAAGGTGATGGTGAAAAATTTGACGTACGATAATGATGTTACCTCTAGGTGAAAAGGCATATTGCAGCTGCAAATAGGGCTTATTATGGAATTCGTCAACGCTTAAGTCCCGTTCTGCAAACGAAGACAAAATTCGCGCTGTACACTACTCTGATTCTTCCGGTGGCTTTATATGGCCATGAAACATGAACGTTAAATGAGGCTGATCGGAGGGTTTTCCGAGTGTTTGACCGTAAGGTGCTGCAGACAATACTCGGTGGTGAACAGGAGAACGGTGGCGTCGCATGAATCACGAGTTTCACCAGGTGTATAAAGGGCTGGATATTTAAGCGTATTGAAAAATGTTATGCAAAGATAATATTTAGTAGAGAACCCGGAAGGGGCCGTTGGCTTCGTGGAAGGCTGCGTACGCGATGACTTTTTGCAGTTGGAGAGGATCTGAGGGCGCAAAACGTTCATGGCAACTAGAAGCGATTGTTCTAATATCGAGTCCAGTGAGAAGGATACATTCATCTGGTGTAGGTTCATCGAAGAGCTGTAGCCCATTAAGTATCAAGTAAGTATGTACATATTAGTATGGATGTAAGGAATGGATAAAATGCGATTCCTTTATTTAAAAAGTTGGATAAAACACTGAATGGTGAAGATAATATTTATTGGAGAACCAAGAATCAAGTGAAGTGTCGATGTTCAGATGTTAAAGCTTAACGTCGAAGACCATTTTGCTTTTAAATAATACGTTTTGAATTTATTATTCAAATA
The DNA here is from genome assembly GCF_024139115.2 of Armigeres subalbatus. NCBI lineage: Eukaryota > Metazoa > Arthropoda > Insecta > Diptera > Culicidae > Armigeres > Armigeres subalbatus. The sequence goes on along the minus strand of NC_085140.1, from coordinate 293,418,121 downwards.
ATTTATTTAACGCTATTAAATTTACAACTTTTACAAATTTCCAATTTTGCAGAAATACAACCAAGTTGCGTAACACAGAGTTGTGCAATTGTTTTAGTTGTAATACGCCAATATAGGATAATTTCCAGTAACGAACATCAAATCACACCCACAATCAATGAAGCGTGATCTAATTGATATTTGTTACCGCTTCGCAGTACTACTTCATATAAATGATTGAGACAAACATGAACGATCAGCATACATTTGAACGGCGACCAGAGGAGAATGCCTTATTGAGACCGGACGCGTTGTAGGTACCATTTGCTTGGAGGGGAGAGTATTATAAAACGTAAAACCTACTTCAGAAAGACGCGGAGTACTTACGATCTATCATTCGTGACTGATATTTCTAAATCAATTTAGAATTGTTTCGACCTTAGTAAACACAAGGATTTACTAACTTACTACTTATGGGTCCCACACCTCCGGTGGGTAAAGGCCGACTTCAAGATCTCCATCCTGAGCACTGTCCATCTGTTGCAATCAGGCGGTTTGATAAAGAAAATCTGTGTTATTTGCCAGTGTCATCAATGTTTAATTTTAACAAAATAATGTTCCATAAATATCCAAACCAGACAATTATTGTAAGACAACATTAGACAAGGAACAAAATAATGTTTTTTCCTGATGAAGAACCAACCCCATGTCGAAAGTTGGACAAATATAAATCTTGTTTTAATCTCAAAGATCGCAGCGTTTTGTTAAAATAACAAAAACAGTCGATCATTCGAAAGTTACTACATATAAATTTTATCGCACGAAAGTTCTTATTTTTAGCCTGTTGCCTTCTTGTAGATGGATCTATGACTCCTTCCTTCCGCTCCTCCGGTATCTGTTATGTTTCTGAGATTCTATCCTCTGACAGTGAATTGACAGGTTTTCCGGGACCATTTTGATGAGTGCACCATTCTACCAGCTTGTTTATTGTTGTTGAGCTATTGGATGGCATCCTTAACTTCTCTCAAGGTGGGATCTGGTTGGTTTGCATCCCTTCGAACTGACGTACTCGTCACCTTGACATTCACTGCCTGTTCTTCAGCGCTGTTGCTCGTTCTCGAAGTGCTGCTTCCACCTTTCAATCACCACGTTCATCAGTCAAGATGTTCCCATTCTTATCCCTGAAAATCTAGGCTCGCGGCACGCCTGTGTGGGATGAGTTGAGCTTGATAGAACTTGTGTTCCTTGATAAGGACTCAGCTGTTCAATCTCCTCACACCTGTCTTCCAGGTGGCATTTCTTCTCTTGAAGAGGCGAGTCTGTTGTCCTGTTCCGTCTATAGTTTCAAGTTCTGCAGGGTTTCTTGCTGCACAACCACCCGCGCTGTGACCTTTCCTCCAGAATCTGTCTGCACTCTTCGCCGAACCAATCGTTTCGTCGACTTCGTCTCACATATCCGTCGTTGCTCTACGTTGCGTCGGTAATGGCTGCTGTAGTCCAGCAATCCCCAAAAGGGGCCCCATCGAGATCATTCTCTTCCGGCAACGCTGCCTCGAAGTGCTGTGCGTATGTATCTCAGCCAATTTCAATGTCAATATACCCAACATAATCGCAGTTCATAAATGTTCCGAGCTGACCTCAGATTGTTGATCGTCCATATCTATATCATACAATCCTCAGAAGAAGGAACGTCGGCCATTTTAATATGGATTAAAATTGCACGTATATCGGCATGAACGATTTTAATGCTGTTTTTCTAAAATGTGCCTAAACACTTCTTCAGAAATGATGAATAATGAATACAGACAATATTTCTACGGATGTTTCAAGGTTTTACAGAATTTATAGATGTTCTTTAATATGGATTTCAAGGCCTTAGTCTACCAGGGCAATTGGCAATTGGCAGCATATGGGATCCATGCATGCCCTTAGAAGCCATGCGCATGATTTACGATTTGGATACGTCCAAATCACCACGGACCAGGTGTTCGCCATTCGCCAAGTACTGAAGAAATCCAGCGTGCTACAACGTACCCACATCATCTATTCATCGACTTCAAACCGCATATGATACAATCGATCGGGACCAGCTATGGCAGCTTATGCACGAACACGGATTTCCGGATAAACTGACACGGTTGATTAAAGGACGATGGATCGGGTGATGTGCGTAGTTCGAGTTTCAGGGGCATTCTCGAGTCCCTTTCGAAACGTGCAGAGGGTTACCGGGTTACAGCAATGTGATATTCTTTCGTGTCTACTATTCAACATCGCTTTGACGGGGTAATACGAAGAGCGGGGATTAATACGAGTGGTACATTTTCAATAAGTCCGTGAGCTATTTGGCTTCGCTCGATGACATAGGTATTATGGACGTAACTTTGAGAAGATGGAATGCCCACATCAGACTGAAGAGGATCGGATCGGATTAGTCATCAACACGTCGAAGACTAAGTACATGATAGGAAGAGGTACAAGAGAAGACGAGTTTGATAGGTGGTGACGAAATCGAGGTGGTAGAAGAATTTGTGTACTTGGGCTCACTGGGAGTGGAGATCGCCGAAAATGATACCAGCAGAGAAATTTGAAACGCATATGGCTGAAAATCGTACGTACTTTAACTCCGCAAGACGCAAGATCGAATAGAGCTCGCCGCCGTACCAAGCTTACAATTTCTAAAAATGCCTATTAGAACGGTAGTCCTCACGGACACGAACGTGGACGATGCTCGTGGAGGACCAACGCGCATTAGAGTTTTCGAAAGGAAAGAGCTGCGTACCATCTATGGTGGGGTGCAGCTGACGGACGGCAATGGAGGAGGCGAATGAACACGAGTTGCATCAGCTGCTGGGAGAACAATCCACCATTCACACCGCGAAAATCGGACGACTGCGTTGGGCCGACACGTAGCGAATGTCGGACAGTAACCCGACAACGATCCGACGGGCACAAGAAGGCGAGGTGCGCAGCTGGCAAGGTGGATCGACCAGGTGGAAAATGACTGGGACCCTCCGTAGACTGCGTGGTTGGCGAAGCAGGACCGAGCTGAATGGAGAAGACTTTAGTATTGCACAGGCCACCTGCCTTAGTCTGAAAAAAACGGATTGAACGAAGCACTTTTTGCCAAATTAATTAGCCAATTCCCAACGTAGATGACGCCGTTAGTCTTTTCACCTGATTCAACTGATTACTAGCACTTTGTCGGACTATGTTCCAGTCCATAGGCCCACTCCCAAGCCCCCTGGTGTAATGCTCGCTTAGAAACTTAAACGCATTAGGTCGAATTATATACGAAGTATTGCAGAACTCGATGTCCATATGCCAAGCACAATTTAGCCATGCGAGCAACAATCTGATTTACAATAAGTTGTTATACCAAAGGTACACTTTAGACTCAAGAAAATCTTCGGGAAATCCTAAACACTGGACGTTTGTCAACTCTAAACGCAAAGAAAATGGCTAACTGGTTCAAATGGTTCTTGAAAGTAGATGAATTTCACCCACCAACCGTAAGCTGAGCGTTAAAATCGGTAATTATTCATCGGAATTCTTCTCGAATAAGTCCGGCGTTCCTCAAGGAGGTCAACTGCAATTTTTAATCTTCATCAACGAACTGTCCAGGCTATTGCCTATCGGTTATTCTATGCAGATGACGTGAAAATCTTCATTGTGGTCAAAGTATCCAAGACTGCCATCTGCCACAAGAACAGTTAAATGTTTTTTGAATGGTGCTCCAAAAACAAACTAATTCTTAGTATTGCAAAATGCAACGTCTAAATTTCACCAGAAACTACGGCCAATTCTGCATAACTATATCATCTTGAATCAGCATCTTGAGCGCACTGATCATATTCGTGACCTGGGAGTCATCCTCGATCCAGCTTTCTCATACCGACTCCACTATGAAAGCATTATATCCAAGGTACACAGTGTGGTTTATTCAAACTGACTAGCGAAATCGTGATCCTCTATGTCTTGGTCATTATACTGTGCACCAGTGCGCTCTATATTGGAATCGCATCGTGGATTTTGAGATTTGAGGCTATTCAAAGAAAGTTTGTTAGACAAGCACTTCGGAATCTTCCTTGGCGTGATCCGCATAATCTACCGTCCTACGAAGATCGTTGCAGGCTACTGTTTTCAATTTGCATACTTTCCAAATGGAAAACGCCAAAGTTGTTCCATTTGAAGTCGGATAAAAATCCAGCTGAAGTTCTAGTTATCGCTCAATCAGTTTGCTTCTTCAATAAGCAAACTGTTTGAATATTTTAAATAGAATGATGGTTCATATTAATGACAATTCTATTTTTTTGATGAGCAATTTGGTTTTCGCCATGGGCCTTCAACCACTTATCAGTTATTAAGAGTTACGAACTTAATTCGGCTCAACAAATCTGAAGGATATTCGACTGGAGTTGCTCTTCTTTATATAGAGAAAGCATTTGACAGTGTTTGGCATGAAGGTTTGATTGTAAATTGTGAATTTTAATTTTCTCTGACATTATTAAACTGATCCAAAATTATTTATCAGATCGCTCACTACAGGTAACTCAAGGTTTTGTAAGCTGTAAAGGCCTTTCCGCCAAAGGGCGAATCATTCATGTCATTTGTAGATTGCAAAAGTCATTTGTAGTAGATTGCAAAACACTTCGAAAGCTCTCCGATCAGCCTCCTTTAACGTCCATGTTTTTGGCGGCGTATAAAGCCACCGGAAGAATCAGAGTAGTATGCAGCGCGAGCTTTGCTTTCGTTTGAAGACTATGGAACTTGCTGGTTCTTCTTCTTCTATTGGCATTACATCCCACATATAGGACAGAGCCGCCTCGCAGCTTAGTGTTCAGTAAGCACTTCCACAGTTATTAACTCGAGGTTTCTAAGCCAGGTTACTATTTTGCATTCGTATATCAGGAGGCTAGCATGATGATACTTTTTATGCCCAGGGAGTCGAGATACCTAATCCAAAATTGCTCTAGACCGGCACCGGAATCGAACCCAGCCACCTCAGCATAGTCGTTTTAGTAAGGCGTCTTACCGCACGGCTAAGAAGGGCCCTTAAGCTGGTTACGAAGTCCGTATAAGCCCATTTGCAGCTGCAATACGCCTTTTCACCTCGGGTAACACTGTACCAATATACAAATTCTTCCACCACTTCATTTTTCACCATCCAGCACCATTTCGCTACCACACCACTAATGAACCACGTTGTTTGCCAGCGACCATTTACTTGTTTTGCTGGTATTGATCGTGAGTCAATCTTCGTCGTCTCCCTCTTAAAAGGCACAAAAGCCTCTTCCACGCACGGCGATCAATCCTCAATATCGATATCATCCGAATCCCAGGAGCATATGCGATCTTGTAATAATGGTACCGCTTCTTTGCACACCAGCTCTCCTAATCGCTCCATCGAGAGCAATATTAAACAGTAGATTCGAGAGTGCATCACCCTGCTTTAATCCATCTAGGTAACAAATGACGTCGATATTTCATCCGCAAACTTACACCAGATTTCGATCCGTACAACATTACACGAATCAGCCGTTGCAGTTTCGCCGGAAAACCCGTTCTAGCATAATTTGCCATAATTCATTCCGTTTCATGAATCGTACGCCGTACGTGAAATCAATAAACAGATGATGTCTGTAAGTTGTACCCCAGGAATTTATCAAGGATTTGTCTCAGGGTAAACATTTGATCTGTCGTTGATCGGCCCTCACGAAAACTGCTTGGTATTCGCCGACGAAGGACTCTTCAAGCGTTCCATCTGTTGAACAGAATATCAGACATAATTTTGTACGCCGAATTAAGAAGGGTTATTTCTCGGTAATTGGCGCACTCCAGTCTGTGCCCTTCTTAAAGAGAGGGAAAATGGGGTCCAACCAGCTAGCAGACATTTCCTGTCTTTCATATTTTCGACATAATATGGTGCAGAACTTCAAAGCTGCTCACACCCATGTTTGAGAAGTTCAGCGGAGCTGGCCTTCCCGCAGCCTTATTGTTTTTCAGCTCTTTAACAGCTTTTTAACCTCATCTAGTGTAGAGGACTCACAGCTTGTCCATCGTCGCTAATATTTATTCTGTTCACCGATGCACCGTCACTCTCTATTCAAAAAGTCTCGAAGTGTTGCTTCCACCTGGCAGCCACTTCGGTTTTATCTGTGAGCAAATTCCCTTGTTGGTCGTTGCATTGACGGAAGATGGCGCTGTCTTTCTCCGCACGCCATTGAGACCTATAAAACCTCCGCATATCATTCTGCTCAGAGAAATTCGAGACGCATAGTGGCTGGAAATCGTACGTACTTTGACTCCGCAAGACGCCTGATCGAATAGAGTTCCGCCGTACCAAACTGACTATCTACAAAACGCTTATAAGACCGGTAGTTCTCTACGGACACGAGATCCGGACGATGCTCGTGGAGGACCAACGTGCACTCGGGAGTTTTCAGGAAAGTGTTGGTACCATCTATGGTGGGGTGCATGGCGGACGGCTGTGGAGGAGGCGAATGAACCACGAGTTGCATCAGCTGTTGGGAGAACATCCATCGTTCACACCGCAAAATCGGAAGACTGCGGTGGGCCGGGCACGTAGCCAGAATGTCGGACAGTAATCCGGTGAAATGGTTCTCGACAACGATCCGACGGGAACAAGAAGGCGAGGTGCACAGCGGGCAAGGTGGATCGATCAGGTGGAGGAGACTTGCGGACCCTCCGCAGACTGCGTGGTTGGCGAGCGCAGGCCATGAACCGAGCTGAATGGATAAGTCTTTATGCAGCACAGGCCACTCCGGCCTTAGTCTGATAATCAAAAAAATCATTCTGCCCAATTTTTCCTGCGCCTCGCTAATCACTTGTTCTTCATATTCTTTCTTCTTCCTGCGGTGGATTCGTTTTTCGGCTGCTCTTGATTTCTTGTACGATCTCTATTCGATCGGGTACCCGACACCAACATCCGGCTTCTGGCAACGTTCTTCTGACTGACACTCTGATACCCAATCGAACCTGTCTTTTTCCTTCCGATCTTATGCAATGCAAATAGTGACGTCACATTTGCGTGCATAAGAACAGCGGAGAGTGAAAGAGATAACAGTGGCACGCAGCGCCGATCTGCGTCACCTAGTAAAGTCAGCTCATTGGTCCTGGGTCACCTCTGTGCAGTGCCTACCACTTCTCGTGCTGTTGGATCGACTCCCATAGAGCGTTGATGTTGTCGCTAACGTTGATTGCGATTTATCCGTTCGTCGAGCTTCTGGCGGTACTCAACCGATACTCCTTCCGCTGACAATCGCTGATCTTTCGTTCGATACAGTTTACAACCGTGATCGAATTTACTGACAACGAGGTAGTGATCAGAGTCAATGTTCGGACCGTGAAATCCGCACAACGATAACATCCGAGACATGGCGCCCATCCACCAGAACATGGTCTATCTGGTTGCAAGTTTCACCATTTGGGTGTCTCCAGGTGTGCTTCCGATATTCTTTTCGTGCAAAGTAGGTGCTACTGATGATGGCCATCACTCTGGCAGCAGCCAAATTTACTAGCGTAGGTTGCGTCATTGGTAGCGGAGTGAAGGCTCTCCCTACCAATTATGGGACGGAAAAGTCCTCTCTACCGACCTGAGCGTTAGTGTCTCCGATAACAATTTCACGTCATGCTTTGGGCACTCTCCATAGGATTTATCATGACATTCATAAAACTTGTCCTTCAGGTCGTCGGATTTATCGTTTGTCGGTGCGTAAACGTTGATTAGGCTGTATGGAGAATTTGGCCCTCATCTCAACACACAGATTCGTTCCAATGGGTTTCCACCGCATCACTCGCTTCATCTGCTTGCCCATCACTACGAAACCAACTCCATGCTCTGCTTTTCCGCCGCCGCTGTGGTAGATGTTATACTTGAATGCAGTGTTGGTCGGGTCCACGGCTCGGAATTCACGTCTCCGGATCTAGGCCATCGGACTCTTTGAATGGAGGCCACCTTCACTCCAACCTTCTGCAGTTCACGAGCCAGAAGGCTCACTCTCCAGGTTCATTTAAGGTCCTGACGTTCCAGGTACCGAGTTTCCAATCATAGTCCTTATTTCGTTGCCGGGTCGGTGCCAAAAATAACGTTCTTTCTTTCTATCTCCATTTTTCGAGGTATTTGAGAGGCTTCAGTGTTACCTTGCTGGGGTCGCGTTACCTACATCGCGCTGGTGGGTTGCCACTAGGTATATCTGACGCGATACAGCATTTCGTTGACCAGCTGCTGGGACCAGGAAGACGCTGTTTGAGCCGCACCTCCTGGTGAACAGACGCTCGAGGCGTACCTTCTCACTCTAGCTGATGTCAGAAGGACAACAGTGCCCTAGAGTGCACTAACAGCTAAGACACAACCCTTAGCTGGCGGTCTTTGTCATCGGACGACCCGTGGAAGCGTGAGTTAGGAATTTGTGGGGACCAGAGCTCGTTGCGCCCATCCTTGATGTCAACTCCGACCAGTTTGCAGCCCAGCCATGTTGTATGCTGTACCAATATGGACTAGTTGCAATACCAGAAAGAAGGCACTCAAATTTTGAAAATGATTCTGAAGTTGCCTCCGTGGTATAATACTACCAATGAACTTCATAGAATTTCTAATACTGAAATATTCAACAAATGTTCAACAAAATAATTTCCAATTTTAGATAAAAATCGTTGCAACTCTCTATTGCAACGATCAGCCTTTCTCTAAGTATAAATTAGGTTGTTTAGTAGAAGTTGAAAACATTTTATTCCTACATGGTTCAATTCAACAAGAGGAAAAATCTTTACGCCAGAGGCAATTGAAATGTATTAATAATAACTCAAAAAGTAACATAGCAAATAAGGATGGTAGTTAAGAAAACACGGAACACCTAGTCTAAGGATGAGATGCATGTATTAGATAATTAGCAAATAAATTAGTAAAAAACGATTTCTTCCCTGAAACTCAATCGCTCCAAGCAGCAGTCCTTAAAAAAACTTGTTATTAAACAACGCTGAATTAGTTTGGTGGCTGAATCTATAGACTGCACGTTGATTATGATGACATTGTTCTTTACATTTCCATTACGCTAATACCTGTTGTTGCGGATATTTAAATGGCTGCATTATCGAATTTGCAACCTCACAGCAAATTGAGAGATTACAGTTGGAAGTTACCAGTTATTCGTTTGTGTAGTCTGTCATCGTCATGTCAGATTCGATCAGCGCTGAAAATCTGCAAAGAAGATTTTGCAGCTTGCAAGATGGAATTTACCTTTGCAGATATATTACCTGACAAAGGACTGAGTAATTATAATAGGGAAGAACCGTACTCACGGATAATTTGTGTTTGGTATGATAAGCCAATGCGCAATTTGTAAATTAGTACATTTCCATTGCCATTAGTTAACATCCTCATACTTTTGAAAGACCCGTTCGTTCATTTCATACGATTCTCCCCTTCATGAGCTTGTCGGCGACCTGCTCGCGTACGATCGAGCGGTCGCCGCTTCTCTCACCCCATCAATCACTCCCATTTTATTTCTGTTCGCCGTACGGTCAAGAATTATTTTAATCTTCTGCTTTTGCGTTCCACCAGCGCTTCGCCCTCGCAGTTCTATACATTTCGCGCTCTAGATTTTTGAATTTGTTTGCGAATCCTGCCTCCAGCGCAAATTCAATCGAACAATTCAACCAGTTCGGCTCTGTTTCCGTGCGTACTTTCGTATCCCAATCGCGCAGATTCGCGTTCGCCGTCATCACCGGTGGTGCTTTTCTGAGAAGTTCAGCGATCCGTTTCCTACCATTCGGACCGAGTACAACGAGAGTTGCTAAACTGGCTGAGAAGAATTGGCACCAAACTGGCCACCCTGAGTCCTGATCTCTCCCGTCATAGTGCATGGCCGCATGACGGATGTCCGCAAGCTGATTGATACACCTCATCGAACCACTTTAGTGAACGGAGACTAGAAAGTGCTTTAAGATCACCCTGCTTTAAAGGTTTTGTTTGTTCTGTTTTACGTAACGTGTTTGGGGTGCCTTACGTGAAATAATATTTGGTTAGTTTTGTTTGAAATAGTTATTTGCATCTACTACAGGTATACTTCGATTATAAGAAGCTTAGAATTCATGGACTATAAATGCTTTACCCGTTGAGCTAGTTTCGCGTTTTCGAATATTCTACCTAATAGAATTTTTATCGTTCTACTGAATCAAATGAATATTGATATTTTGATTAAAATCAAAATTGAATACAAATTGAATTAGAGTTGGAATACCAAATTATTCTGATTTAATGGACTTCTTATTGGGTATTTAAGAGCATTCTGATGGGAATTGAAACAAAACGCTTCTTCCCATAGTTTTAAATAATAGAACGTCAAGTGCTGACTGGAATTCTAGGTAAGCTCAATTCCAGAAAAGATTTTAGTGACAGATTAAAAAATTGGGAACATGGAAGGAATAGAAAGACAAGTATCTGAGTTATAGATTTTTTGAATATAATAGAAAATGTGTCTTTTGTAATTGGCGCAACATTTTGTTAAATTTATTGTTAATGCAAAAGCAACTCGTGTTAGACGCATATTGAGATTTGCATTTCAATTTTGTTGATTCCGTTCCTATCTTCTCATTTTTATATTTCACTTTTTACTTTGGCCTAGTAAGATGTTGGGGTCATTAGGATTCAAAACGGAACTTCAAAGTGGAATAACTTTTAAGCTGGTGAGTCGATCGTTCTGAAATTTCTTGGCTTTAAATATTTTATAGAAATCGCGCATTTCGTATTTTGTATTTTGAGGAGAACGATCCCACAAAAAAAAGGAATCATGAATTAGATGTTAGGGAATAATTATATTATAACTGAATCACAATGTTTTTATTCCGTTTGAAAGATAAACTCATCCAGTTTGTGGCTATATGGTGATATGCTGGTTCCAGAGACAATGGTCACCGGGGAACAAGTAACACGGGGACCTTGTCGGCGTGTAAGGAAGCATGAAAATTGTTCTATAGGGTAAGGGAGGTATTTTGGCTTTTATAGACAGAATTATTTTTCAACAAAAATGCGATTTTGTGTTTATGTTTTACTAACTCCTCATTTAATTAAAAACAGTTAATATTGTTGGTAGGATTTGTATAGAACTTCGTCGATACAAAATATCAAAAACATTGAAGTTTTCTGTCAGTCACTATAAGCTTCTCTCTTCTCCAATTCAGATGTAACAATTTCCTTTTTCTGCGGATTTTGTGGTGGTTTGTTCTATCGTCCTTCAGCCTTCTTTCGCTTTGCAACGAGCTTTTTTTTCATCTAGCACACATTTTAAAAGAAGCTTGATGTGTTGATATTCGAAAAGTAGTTCTGTCGCATTGTCGTTTCTTTCTGGGAAGCTGCAGAGTCGATTTCCAAAGAACAACTATGCTGAATCTCGTACCTCACTTACTTGGGCCGACTTGAGAGATCTCCATCCTGAGCTATGTCCAGCTATTGTTGGACGACCTTTCATGACGACTTTTTTTTACATTGATTTAACGTACAGATTTGGGTTTTTCCTCTAGATCCTGCCAAAACTAGTATAGAAAGAACTAAAAAGGTGTTGAAATATTTTTTCGGGTGTCCTAGGCTAGTGGTCCCCAGCCTGCTGTTTCTAAAGGGCCGCATAGGAGCTATTGAAGCGGGCCGCAGTATATTTGCAACATTTGTTTTTTAGTTCATAACGCATATTACACAATATTGTATATTTAAACAATATTTTTTATTAAGAAAATTATTTTGAGCTTTTTAGTGGAATGTCTTCACTTGTCATAAGACGAGTTTGTACAATCCCATTGAATTCCACCACTTAATTGTATCTTGACAGATACGCATTGCGACCACAACAGTAAGACCGTCTTCAGTGTCTCGTACTTGACTCGACTTAAGTTAAGTCAAGTACGAGACGCTGAAGACGGTCTTACTGTTGAGGTCGAAATACGTATCTGTCGTTGAATTTACAAAACTATTTGCTGTGCAGTTCATGATTCTAAACAGAATTCCGGTCGAGATTCGGAGCAGAATTCTTTCGGAATTTTGAATAGAGCTCAGGATTCTATTTGAGATTCTAAACATAATCCGTTTGAGAGCTTGAACAGGATTCGTTTGAAGGTTCTGAACAGAATCTGATTGCGATTCTGAAAATAATTCTAATGGTATTCTGAGCAAAATTCATAGCTAACGTATATTCTGGAGGTAACCATCCAACAAAATTTCAGTACAATTTTGCCAAAAGTTAACTTGTTTAAAAGAAATGAAAGCATTCTTACTATTACGGAACAGTGTATCGCAATATTATCTTTGAATCATAGTTATAAAACTATTCACGATACATAAATCGTGCTTCAACATTATAATGACAGGTTCCCAAGTACACCGAAATATTAGGAATGTTGAAAAGCTTTTGCTGTCATGTAATGCTTATCAATGGGCCACATGTAGTGTATTTCCAGAAAGCCTTCGTGGGCCGAAGAAAAGTGCTTTGATGGCCGCACTTTGGGGATCACTGTCCTAGGCCGTCCAAACTGTTCTGGAGTAGATATCCTCGACTGCATAAGAAAATATCTAGCAACAAAATGTTCAAATATGAAACAAAATGATAATATATCCAAAAATATCTATGTGATCATAAGACATGAAATTATCGAGTTTTGAATTTACGTAACCTATTTCAGGGTCTCCAAAACGGCCTGGAGAGAACATACGATCTATTCGATCGTATGTTCTGTTCCTGAACGATGTATTCGTGCAGCGCTAAACATCCCAGCAGGTCCATTGAGCCGATAAGATTTCACTTATTACTTTTACAAACTACTACAGGCCTTTTTGGTTCTCCAAAACGTCATGGAGTTCAAAACACGGATCTATCCGATCAACCAAGTCCTGAACGATGTACACGTGCACAGGCTTGGTAGCGAGTCACTTTTTAGTGACTTGGTCACTATTTTGTGTCTAGTCACTAAAAAGTCACTATTTGCATCCATAACTAAAGTCACTATTTTTGCATTGCCTATTGGAAACAAGTTGTGCCTACTATTATTATCAACCAAACCAAATGTGAATCTGGTAGCAATATATACAATTTGGGAAATATGCACCAAAGAAGTTTCAAATGTGTTATTTCCGATTCATGTCGACTATGATTTTTTTCTTCATGAATGGAATTTGTTAAAATGCGAAAGGTTGACTCAGAGTACCGTGGATAATCAAAATTCGGACACACTCAAACTTCGGACGCTTCAATTCGTATGGGAAATTTTCTGAAATATTTCATCGAAATGTTTCGTCAAGCTGGAACGGAAGGACTAATAGTTTTTGCTTGTTTTAGTATAGTTACATTTTAATAAGACATGTTAAAACAATGCGACGAAATTATTAAAAGACAGTCTGAGCAGTCAATAATTCGTCCCGGTACTGTGAAATCAGGTGTCCGAAGTTTGAATCTTTGTGTCCGAAATATGAATCTAACTCCACCGGTGTCCGAGGTTTGAATCAAACAGAAGCCGGAAATCTTCGTAAATTGCAAACATTCTTTGCAATATTCTGCACGTATTAAATACGTACTTCAAAGATGAATACTGTAGTGATTGCTGTAGTGATTAATGAAGATTTAGCGTATAATAAGGCCCAATTAGAATAGTCTGAGGAAAGCTTACCTGATCGGTACTATTGTTGGGGGCGGCCAGTTTTTGTTTGCGGATCTGTTTGGGTAGCATTCGCTGTATGTGCTAATAAAACAAAAAAAAATAAAAAGAACGGAAGAAAAGAATTTGTGACAGCTACTTCTGTCATGAAGTGAGATGTGAGAGTACATTTTATGCACATTAGAATGAGGCAATATATTTACACGACAAATAAGTCTCCGAAAAAAAGGGAAATTGCTCAAACGATAGGGGTGTATAAAAAAAAGACGAAGAGCCGGGGTGACGAAAAAGCAGAGGGAAAATTGTCATTCTGTGAATTATTCTTACCGAGTAAAGTTTGCAAATCTTGCGCGGATCAAGGGTTTTACAAGTTTCACGTTTTCGAGCTACGAAGAACGCTAATTAAATAAAATCGAACCATATATACGACATGGCGCAGTCAGCAGGTAATACTAATTGAATATCAAACAAAATGGTATTGAAAATGACTCCATAAAACGAGCAGCCATTTGAAAAAAAAAAAAAATGGCGCCGTTCAGCCTGATCCTAAAGCTGATTGTGAATCTGCAAAGATGGAAGCAAAAAAAAAAAGCAGAGCGAGCAGGTCTCTGTCTTCATTTTTTTTTTCGTAACAGTTTACGGGAGAGCGAGCAGGACTCTACCTGGTGTTCTTGAAGAAAAACTTATAACACGAAGCAGAGCGAGCAGGTCTCTGTCTTCCTTTTTGTTTTGTTTTTTTGCTATCGACAGGAGAGCGAGCAGGACTCTACCTGATATTTCTGAATGAAAACTTATAACACGAAGCAGAGCGAGCAGGTCTCTGTCTTCCTTTTTTTTTGTTTTGTTTTGCTATCGACAGGAGAGCGAGCAGGACTCTACCTGATATCCCTGAATGAAAACTTATAACACGAAGCAGAGCAAGCAGAGCTGTCTTCATTTTTTTCGTTTTTTTTTTCCTTTTTTTTTCGGGAATAATGAATGGAGCGTGTAGGCCTCCATAATCGGTAGAGCGGAAGGACTCTACGATTGTTTCCTTGGTTGTTACTTGTTAGGATTGTACGTGCGAGCTGCGAAGGGACCAAAGAAAACAAAATCGAATAACTTGTCCTAGGAGTTGGCAGATGAGAAGGCGATGAGCGCACATCTGGCCAGTGAGCTAGAACAATCACGAAAGGAAGTTGAAAACCTAAAGTCAAAAATGCACTCCAGGGACAGTGATCGTCTTTTTCGACTAGCCCGAGTTTGGAGTTTGAAGTTCAAAATCGATTCAGCAGTACACGGCGTATGCTGCACAATCCGAATTCTGTGCAGAGTGTGGAGGAATCAAGATTCTTGACATCTATGAACCATTTGTCATTGGCTTCAATCAGCATACCGGAGTGCAAAGCTTCCGAAGGTGAGGTCATTCATCGACAAGTTTTCGAACAGTGGAAAGACCTACTCATTGACACACTGAAGCTGGCTGGAATTGAAGATGAGGCTACGATGTTTACAGTGTTCAAAGTGAAGGCAGGACCTCGGCTGCTGGGAATATTTCGGAATACAACATCCTCGTCGGATGCTCCGGATCCAGTTTCATTGCCTTTTTCAAATGCTGTCCATCGTCTGAGGTCGTACTTCGGATCGGGGTCCGATATCATGCTCATGAGACGCAGACTGGCTCTTATGTTGCAGAAGCCTGAGGAATCAGACCTGCATTTCATCACGCGAGTGGGGACCATTGCTCGCCTGTGCGAATTCGATGAACATAAGGAATTCGAAGAGATTGTGGCAACAATCGCGGAACATGCTAGGAAATCGAGATGTGAGAACAGCGGCGCTAAAAATGCTAAGTCGTAAGGGCAACTTTACAGACCTGGTGGACAAAGTCCGGGAATTGGAAGTTATTAGACTGAACGAGGAATACGTTATGCAAAGATTGGGAAAACATCAGAAGCGTTGATCGCACCAGTTTCGACGACGTCAAATTACACTGATAACAGTCATCAGCAGCAAGCGTACCTTTCACGTGAAAATTCATACCAACGAGGTCCGATATCACACCGGGGAGGCTGGCGTGCACCAAGAGGTAAGCAGGCATCCAAACACACATACTCAAACAGAGTCTATGGACCTCAGGAAGGCGAAAGATGCTGGCGTTGTTACAGCGTATTTCATTCATCGAAAGAATGCACGGTTAAGGATAAGACCTGCCGTAGATGCGGGTTGATCGGACACATACAACGGGCATGCCCAAGACGCAGTCAAGGAAAACGTCCAGCTCAGGGATATCCAGAAGCGCCTCCGCTCAAAATTGCCTCAATTGAGAAGACCGATGAGACTGAATTGGGAGAAGAACCGGTAAGTGTCAAAATATCAGAGGAGTAAGGAGTATTTTTTCACACTTTTAAAACAAAGTACAACAATGTATTCATTTTCAATATTAGATAAATAAAAAAATAAGAAGATCAAGCCTTTTTGAGGAAAATCGTTTATTATCACACAGGGGACGTCTTCTCGAAAAGCTGTGGCAGCTGTTAGAAACCCGTGCCAAGAATTTTCCAGTGAACTTACTTCTACATTGCGAGGAGCTTCATGTGTCTCAAAAACCCCAGAGATTGCTTCGGCCAGAAGAGACAAAATAAAACTGAAAAGTTCAAGTAGTGAGTAATTAGATATTGTTTACACGAACTATTTTTGATTTTAAATATACTTCACCAGCTTGGTCTTCCGTCTAACAGTTCGTTAGGAAAGACGTCACGTCGGGAACAGGAGGTTTTCGATGAAGGTGTAATTTATGCCACTGTTGCTGGCTTGCGTTGCCCCTTTCTTATAGACCTGGGCACAAGTTAACACTTTCACCGAGGAACTGTTCAACAAACTGATGTCGGATCCCGTGCATTGCAAAGGGTGTTCAATATAGAGAAGCAATCCGACAGAGTACTCAAGGCGTATGCTTCATCAGGAAACATAGATGTGATTACGTTTCATGCGTATCTGTTCGTCACTGAGGATAGACCAACCTTTCTCGAGAAGTTCTATGTCGTCAGGGAGATGCGTGCACTTTTGGGTAGGTCCACAGCATCTAGATATAGTATCTTGTTGTTAGGGATGAAGGTTCCGGTACGATCCTTCGATTATAATGACGATTTGTCGTTATGTACTGGTGGAATAGCGTCAATCGACACTAATGATGTGTTTCCTAAGTTCAACGTCCCCCCTGTTAAAATTCTCTACGATCGGTCCAAGCCTCCATGCAGGAATATTTTTTTCAATATTCCTCTATCCGTAAAGCCACTGGTAGAAAATCGGATACAGGGGCTGGTCAGAGCTAACATCATAGAACCAGTAGTCGATGGCATGGACACCTCATTTTGCTCTTCAATGCTGGTTGTCCCGAAAGGGAAAAGAAGACGTGAGGCTAGTTATCGACCTAAGGGGTCCAAACCGGTACATTTATAGAACACCGTTCGCTATGCCTACATTAGAGAAGATTCTGGCGGAATTAAACGGAGCTTCCTGGTTTTCAACAATTGATTTATCCAACGCCTTCTTCCACATCGAGTTAGATGAAGAATCGAGACACTTGACGAACTTCTGCACTGAGTTCGGGATGTTCCGTTGCGTACGGTTGCCGTTTGGCCTCTGCAACGCACCAGATGTCTTCCAGGAAACTCTTCAAAGGAAAATTCTTGGAGGCTGTAAAGGGTGCAAAAATTTTCAAGACGACATCCTGGTGTTTGGGTCATCAAAAGCTGAGCACGACGAAAACTTGGCAGCAGTTCTTTCTTGCCTGGCTAGTCATAATGTGAGATTAAACGAGGAGAAGTGCGTCTTCGGGAGCCAATTCGTAAACTTTTTGGCTTCGATTTGACACCGGATGGCTGGATGGTCGAGGACGAGAAAGTGGAGGCAATTAAACAATTCAGGACACCCAGTAGCTGTTCTGAAGTGAAAAGCTTTCTCGGACTTATAACGTTTGTTGATAAGTTTATTTTGCATCGAGCTACGAAAACCGAACACTTACGTATATTGGCTACGGCAGATAAGTTCTACTGGACAGAGAGCGAAGACAGCGAATTCAGGTATTTGAAGGACGAAGCGCTAAGTACTATAAAGCGGTTAGGTTACTACAGTTTGTCAGATCCTATTGAACTTTTTGTTGATGCGTCCCCAACGGGACTTGGAGCGGTACTGGCTCAATACGATAACGAAGGAAAGCCAAGAATTATTGCATGTGCCTCGAAAGTGCTTTCGCCTCCGGAGCGACGCTATCCTCAGACACAAAAAGAAGCCCTCGCGGTTGTTTGGGGCGTGGAACGTTTCAGTTACTATCTTTTGGCAAGATCTTTCGTAATAAGAACCGATGCGGAGGCGAATCAATATATATTCAATGGAAGCCACCGTTTGGGAAAACGAGCTGTCACGAGAGCAGAAGGTTGGGCCTTAAGATTACAACCATATGACTTCTATCCGACGTGCCAGGAAAAGAAAATGTAGCGGACATTCTTTTCACGACTGATACCAGAAACGCAAGAAAACGACTCTTTTTGAAAAGGATGAGGAGAAACATTTGCTATACGCATTGATTCAGGGTGCATGGAGTTGACATGGAGCGAGATTGAAAGCGCCTCAGAAATGGATGAAGAACTAGGTTCAGTCCGTGAAGCGCTGGAGATGAAAAGTTGGCCAACTGAACTGCGAGCATTCGAAGCACAAGAAAAGAAGCTCCATCGCTTAGGATCCTTAGGCTTTCAGGATGAACGTGTAATCCTACCTAAGGCTCTTCGTGAAAGCGCTCGAATCTGCCCATGGAGGATATGTGGGAGAAATGGCCATGAAAAGGATAATGCGCCAATTTTTCTGGTGGCCAAGAATGTCCGACGCAGTTACTAAGTACATAAAAGTTGCGAAACATGTATTCTTCTGTCCAAACGTAATCCTCCGGTTCCATTAGTGTCTCCAGAGAACTTCCTGATGGACCTTGGGAAGTTCTCCAAATTGACTTCTTCTCAGCGGCTAATTTCGGGTCTGAGAGTTTTTGGTATCAATCGACACCTATTCCAGGTATCTTTCAGTTGTCGAGATGAAATCTATGGACGCCGATAGTACTAACCGTGCTTTATGTAAGATTTTTCAAACATGGGGTTTGCCGTTGGTTCTACAGTTCGACAATGGACCTCCTTTCCAAAGTGCGTCGTTCATAAGCTTCTGGCAGAAAAGGCGTTCAAGTTCGTAAATCGATACCTCTTTGTCCACAATCGAACGGAGCCATCGAACGACAAAATCAGGGATTAATCAAAACTTTGGCAGCATCAAGACTGGACGGTACAAACTGGCGACATGCTCTGGAGCAATACGTCCATAGACACAACACGTTGATACCTCATTCTCGCCTTGGGGTGACTC
Organism: Armigeres subalbatus; assembly: GCF_024139115.2. Lineage (NCBI taxonomy): Eukaryota > Metazoa > Arthropoda > Insecta > Diptera > Culicidae > Armigeres > Armigeres subalbatus. The sequence goes on along the minus strand of NC_085140.1, from coordinate 293,399,098 downwards.
CCTTCGAACTGTTGGTTGGATGGAGACATCGAGGTACTTTTCCAAGCCTGTGGGATAGTTCAAACAATAAGGAAATCGATCGTTCGGACATCCGTGACCGTGACGCAGAGTCCAAATTAACAAGTAAACAATACGCAGACCGGGTTCGTAGAGCGAAGGAATCGAACATTAAAGTAGGAGATATAGTTCTTCTCGCCCAACAGAAGAAATCCAAGACCGATCCGATATTTTCAAATGAACGGTTTAAGGTGTTCGCTAGAGATGGAGCTAAGGTAGTAGTTGTCAGTCAAACCGGAGTTCAATACGCGAGGAATGTTCAGGAAGTGAAGAAAATTCCGGAGCTAGATTCTGAAAATCTTCCTAATCAATTAGCTGGTAACAAAGTAACGGAATCTGATGAAGGTGCTGCGTCTCCATTGCCTCCCAAATCTATTGAACATTCTGATGCAAGAAGCCTCCGGGACAGGAACATAATTTCTCGGCCACAAAGATTTGACGATAAGTTTGTTTACCATGTATTCCAGTAGGTCACAAAGCGACTTTAAAAAAAAACCACACATTTGACATTCTTCTTTCATCAGTTTATAAAATAAAGCGTAAATAAATGACAATAAACCTACTACGATCTGATTTCAATTGGCAAAAAATACGCGAGAAATACTTATACATTTAAAAATCAAACAAAAAAGATAAACGGAAAACTCAATGTTCAACAGTTAGACTGTATCCAAACTTGGCCAAGGATGATGCAGATTCTTTTTTTCCTTTCGTGGGAGTGCTTCGATTCATGCAGAGATCCTCCCTTCGAGTACGCAACGAAAGAATTTTATAGATTCTGTATGACGGGAATTTACCGTCAGCCATCTCAGGTGTTTTCCGTCTTCACTTGATGACTAACAATAAAGAGTAGAGAAGAGAAAAGATGTAGTGATTAATGAAGATTTAGCGTATAATAAGGCCCAATTAGAATAGTCTGAGGAAAGCTTACCTGATCGGTACTATTGTTGGGGGCGGCCAGTTTTTGTTTGCGGATCTGTTTGGGTAGCATTCGCTGTATGTGCTAATAAAACAAAAAAAAATAAAAAGAACGGAAGAAAAGAATTTGTGACAGCTACTTCTGTCATGAAGTGAGATGTGAGAGTACATTTTATGCACATTAGAATGAGGCAATATATTTACACGACAAATAAGTCTCCGAAAAAAAGGGAAATTGCTCAAACGATAGGGGTGTATAAAAAAAAGACGAAGAGCCGGGGTGACGAAAAAGCAGAGGGAAAATTGTCATTCTGTGAATTATTCTTACCGAGTAAAGTTTGCAAATCTTGCGCGGATCAAGGGTTTTACAAGTTTCACGTTTTCGAGCTACGAAGAACGCTAATTAAATAAAATCGAACCATATATACGACAATTGCAATGGTGATTTAAACGGTGTGATTTAAAATGCGAGTTAACAGGATGATTGTATATCAGAAAGTGCTCAAGCGTCCGAAGTTTGAGTTTGCACGGTACAGAATTGAGGAGTACATATTGGAACTAGCACCTCGTTTGTTGGTGAGCGGTTATACCGTGGATAATCAAATTTCGGACACACTCAAACTTCGGACGCTGCAATTCGTACACAGAAAAAAATTCCATGGTAAAAGTTACTATTTCGTAGACTACGCCTTATTTTTGAAACTACTATAAAATTTCAGTTAAATTAACCATGGTTTCAGAGAAATTCACCACTGATTCAGTTCATGTGACAACATTCCACAGGGACCACAGTTGATTTTTACTGCGCGCATGGTAAAATCGAACGGGTTTGTTATCTGCTGAAAATCGTCGGTGCGTATTCTTAAAATTACCCTCGGAATGGTAGTTTCCACCGCAATATTTTTTTCTGTGTATGGGAAATTTTCTGAAATATTTCATCGAAATATTTCTTCAAGCTGGATCGGAAGGACTAATAGTTTTAGCTTGTTTTAGTATGATTACATTCTAATAAGACATGTTAAAACAATGTGCCGAAATGATTAAAAGACAGTCTGATCTGTGCGGTGAAAATTGTTTTCAATTACTTTTCCCGGTACTGAGTAAACGGGTGTCCGAAGTTTGAATCTTTGTGTCCGAAATATGAATCTAAAGCCGCGGGTGTCCGAGGTTTGAATCAAACAGAAGGCGGACATTTTCATAAATTCTCGAAATTAATTTATTGGCTTTTTTCGGTGATAATTATACTACTCAAAGCGAAAGGGAGTGAAAGTAATGAAGATACAGATTCGATTGACACCGCAAGCGAGCGGCAAGTGTGAAATGAATAGAAACTGAAGATTAGCAGAGGGCCATATGAGAGAACAAGCATTGTTGAAATCGCTGTTATTCTGCCTAACGTCCACCCAGGAACGGCTTGGATAGTGACGTGGTGATCACCGTTCCAAGCCGATCCAAGCCGTTCCTGGGTGGACGTTAGGCAGAATAACAGCGATTTCAACAATGCTTGTTCTCTCATATGGCCCTCTGCTAATCTTCAGTTTCTATTCATTTCACACTTGCCGCCTGCTTGCGGTGGTGTCAATCGAATCTGTATCTTCATTACTTTCATCTACTCCCTTTCGCTTTGAGTAGTATAATTATCACCGAAAAAAGCCAATAAATTAATTTCGATAAAGTCACGCGGTGATCAAAGCTTTCCTAATTATTTTCATAAATTGCAAACATACTTTGCAATATGTTTCACATATTAAATACGTAGTTCAAAGACGAATACTATACTTGGTGATTGCAATGGTGATATAAACGGTGTGATTTAAAATGTGAGTAAACAGGATGATTGTATATCAGAAAGTGCTTAAGCGTCCGAAGTTTGAGTTTGCACGGTACCCTCCGCCCGCATAATAAAAAACAACATGTTATATGGTCAGAATCATTATTACGATGTAAGATATAGCTTCACAGTTTACGTTGCGGTTATCGAATACTTTTCGATCGGTTCAACCATAACTGCTCGACATCATCACTAAATGTCAACATATAACATGCTGTCTCTAAAATGTTCTTTATTTCCTGCATTATATGTCAACATTTTATCATACTGTTGAGCGAAAATTTTGCACGCGAAAACAGACGATTTTTTATGGTGACTTAACTTAACAACCCATTCAACATATTGTTATTTGTCAAATAACCGTACCACAAACTGTTAAAACTTTATATGAGATTGTTCATTTACAGTTGTCAACAGTAAAGGATACTGTTGTCGACCGCACGGGAAAATATCCATGTACAGTTTGTAATTATGCGGGCGGTGACAATGATAGTGAACAGCCTCAGTTTCATCACAATGATGTTTGATGTTTCCCAACGTTAAGGAGAATAATGAGCGATAAGGGTGTCGAAAGTAGGTACATTATGATTGTTAAATCCGTTTATGATAGTTAAATCCGCCTTGCGACCTTTCGGGATAAGTCTCGAAAAAGAAATTGTAGAGCAAGTTATGTCAGAAGTAATTCTGCCACAAGCCCAGGCTAGATGGTGTTTTGACCGTGCGTGAAAACAGGCTGCTTCAAAAAGAAAAACAAAATGACACAACGGCGCTCATGTTTGCTAACAAGGGTGTTCATTTTTATTGTAATTTAGTGCTCCCAATTCCGGTAAGATTTGTAAAGAACATGTGCGTATGAAAAAATTCTCGCGAATAAAATCGCCTTCAAAAAGGATCATGCTTCAATTCAAAACTTTTTGAATGAAATTATACAATAATAATGTAATATTTACAGAAATATTACATTTTTAAAGAAAATATTATGTTTAATAACAATTAAGAATGGATACCCAAATAATTATAGTGTGAAGGTGGATGAATTGGTTGGATTTTCAGAATCTAAAATAAAACAACAAACTAATTAAATTACAAAGATTTTTTTAACTCGAGATTATTTGGCCACCCATTTTTATTAACTTTAATACTAAAGTCTGCCATTTAGACATTATAGTTTATTAGAATTTCTAAGCAGAGACCATGGTTTTATTGGAATTTCAAAATTTTCATCAGAATGCCACGTCGAGCTAAAAATCTCAAAAACCCAAATTTGTTATTAAACCATAGTTTAATAACAGGTAAAATCATATTTTCAAAATTTCTTCATTATTTTGATTACTTTATATTTTTAAAACAATTTTTTTTTAAAAGCTTTATTAGAGTGATTTTTTTAAAACAAATGGTCCTAACAAAGATTTATAAGCTTTGTGAATCCAAATAGTTCATTGATTTAGAAATCAATTAGATCATTTTATATAATTTTGTTGCTGTTATACAGAAAACTTCGAGCTCATATTAAACAACAAATGTTGTTATTATCAACATAATTTTGTGTACAACTTGTAATTCACTACCCGCTCCCTTGACACCGGGTAGATACCTTTTCGTGGTGTGTTACTTAATATGATGCCTTAAAATGGTCACATTGCTAGCTTCTGGCTGATCCAACGAATGCCATCCTCAATACCCAACCCCGTGGTACTTATTACAGTGTGCATCTTGCTACCATTCTCTCCCTCCTTTCTACGGTGAAGATGGGCGTAGCCAGTAGCAGTAATATTCATGTTTTTGTTGTTTTCTTCCTTTAATTGATTTCTGGTAGCATTCTAGATAAAGATTTCAAAAATAAAACACTAGTTTGCAATCTACGAATTATTTCATAACAATGCTAATGCAAATTGTAGCTCTATCCCCAGTTTAAAATTTCATACAAAAGTCATTATTTGGTCACTTTTTTGCAATTGAAAGTCACTATTTGGTCACTTTTTTGTCATCGTTGGTCACTAAAGTCACTATTTTGAACGGCATTCATCGCTACCAGCCCTGCGTGCATCGCTAAACAACCCAGCAGGTCCAATGTGCCGATAGAATTTCACTCATTATGTTTACTAGCTACTACAGACCTTCCCGGTTCTCCAAAACACCCGGGAGTTCAAAAGATTCGATCTACCCGATCTGCCAAGTCCTGAAAGATGTATCCATGCATTGCTAAACATCCCAGCAAGTCCATTGAGCTGATAGGATTTTATTCATTACTTTTACAAGCTACTAGGCCTTTTTGGTTCTCCAAAATGCCCGGCAGTTTAAAAGATGCGTTCTACCCGATCAAACAAGCACAGAAAGATGTATACGTGCATCGCTAAACATCGCAGCAGGATCAGATCTGGTTCATTCATGCTAATGATCCGCTTCTTTATTACGGATCGGATCTTTGGAATAAAACGTAAGGAGAATGCAAAAGATAAAACAATTATTATTCAGTACCAAACTTTTGACTCGTACAAACAATAGTTTGAGTAATCAGACAATAGTGTGAATGAGTGAGTGAGAGTGAATGAGTGAGAATGAGTGAGTGAGAGTGAATGAGTAAGTTGGGCTTATTCTACGAGTGGAGTGACGTGAGATTGCTCGAATGACGTGAGAAGAGTCGTATAGCCCCATTTGAATAACATGGTCACCTCCCGTGAGAATTGCTAAAATCGACTCACCTTATGTCACTCGCCTCATAGAATAAGCCCAAGTGAGTGAAAGTGAAAGAGTGAGTGAGAATTAGTGAGTAAGTGAGAATGGGTGTGTGTGAGAGATTGAGTGAGTGAGTGAGAATGGGTGTGTGTGAGAGAGGGTGAGTGAGTGAGCGAGTGCTTGAATGAGTGAGAGAGTGAGTGAGAGAGGGTGAGTGAGTGAGTGAGAGTGAGTGAGAGGGAGTGAGAGTTAGTTAGTGAGTGAGAGTGAATAAGTGAGTAAATAAACAAGTTATTGAAAGAAAATGAGTGAGTGAGCCAGAGTTAGTGACTGTGAGTGAGTGAGTGATAGTGAAAAGGTGAGTGAGATCGAGCGAATGAGTGTGTGAGATTGAGAGTGAGTGAGTGAGTGAGTGAGAGAGAGTGAGTGAGTGAGTGAGTGAGAGAGAGTGAATGAGAATAAGTGAGTGTGGTAGTGAGTGATAAGGTGAGTATGAGTTAGAGCGAGTGAGCAAGTAAGCGAGTGAGTGAAAGAGAAAGTGAATAAGTGAGAACGAATGGATGAGAGATGATGAGTGAGAGAGAGAAGTAGCCGTCTCACTATGCACTATTTCTCACTTATGGTTCAAACTGCTCAATTTTCACTTCTTTCTACTCATTTCTTACCTTACTCTTCTTACTTCTCATTCTCATAATTCATTTTTCACTTCTTATTAGTCACTTTTCACTTTTCTTTTCTCACTCCTCATTATTCACTTCTCATTTTTACTTCTCGTGTCTCATTCTCACTATTCACTACACTTCTAATTTCTCACTTCTCACTACTCAACTCTCACCTCTCATTTTTAATTTTACACTTCTTCTTACTTCTTATTTTCACTGTTCATTTCTCGATTTTTATATTTTTCCAAGAAAATTTTAATATTTTTTGCTGCTTTATATTAATTATTTGTGGAATGTTTTTCGTGGATCAAAATAATTATTTTGTGGAAAATTTTACAATTGTTTAGGGGAACTGTACCGGTTTTGGCCATGTTCCTAATTTGGCCAATTTTGCGAATACATAACTCCAAAAATAAAGCAATTCGGGAGGGTTTTATTAGTTCCAACAAGAGATATATCCCTCACGATTCAACGCTGCTTTTAACTGATCGATTATTTGGGAAAAATATGTATTTTTCAGGGTTGGCCAAAATAGGCACTAAGTTGGCCAAAACCGGTGCACTTCCCCTACTTCAATCAAATTTAATTGCCTATTTCCGGGGATTAAACCACCCGACTTGGACGTTAATTTACAATGTTATGAAAACTCATATGTGAGTGCGGCTACTGAACGAGCTCGAGATTCCCAAATTGGAGTGACGTATACGCCAATTTCCAAAAATTGTGTTAGCGAGTACTTCTCATCGAGATCTTTAACAGAAAAATGGAAAACATGCATGTTGAAAAATGGCTGTTACGTCACTTTTCCAGATTACGGCAGCATAGTCAAATCACTCGCAATCCATTTCTCAAGCAAATTGTTTATTGTTAATTCGGAATTGACAGAAGGCCGATGCGCTTCACCAAAAACTTTCGATCATTTGAAGCTTTGAACTGAATTGTTCGCCCTAAGTTTTCACACAATTTTGCACATCATCCACCGTTGCTTTGATTTGTCTCGTAAGTTCTCGGGAAAGCTGTTCTCGTCCATGATTTTCGTTAGCTCTACGTGGTCTCTACTATCGTATGCCGCATAGAACAGATGATGCGTTGGGACTTGATACTCGCCTTCCGACAATGATGGTCTAGTCCGTCGTCGAGTGGCCGTCAATGATGCCGGCTTGATAACTTTACACGAACTCATTCACTTTTGGTGAGACGGCGAAAGATGGGATATGGGATATCAATTCGTAGTTGGATATCACTTTAAAGGCGGCATTTTGGATGGTAATCGTTCGAAAGTTCTCATGCTCTATCTTGTCGCCTTTCTTGTAGATGGGGCCTTGACCATAACTGCCTGTACATTCAGAGCCATTTAGGTGTTCCTCAAAGTACCGCCTCCACCTTTCGATCACCACACGTTCGTCAGTCAAGCAGCTCTCATCCTTTTTTTTTTTATTTTTTTTTTAATTTCTTTATTAAAGAGGCTTGCAGCCCAAGGCTGGCTCACCTCACTGCTTTTTATATAACTCATCGAGTTATATTTTTGTTCCATTAATAACATATTTAGTAATATTTTTGTTAAAACTAGAAGAGATTTTGTTACAATATTTGTTATTTTAACAACTAATAGTAAATGTTTTATAACAACCGCTGTTATAAAAAACTGCAGATTAACAAATTCCGATATAAATCTGTTACTATCTACTGGTCGGGTATCTCGCACATCTCGACTCGCTGGACGAAGCCTTCTCGGGATGCATTGATCTTTTGATGGCACTTGCGCGCATCTTGATAACGGCACAGCTTTTTCATCTGATCATACTCCGCTTCTTCTAGGCGGAGTTTCTTTTTCTGAAAGGGGCGGGTCTGGAGTATTCGGTTACGTCCATAGCATGCCACGTTCTACCGGGTTCCTTGCTGCAGCGCGACCATCCGCGCTGCGTCCTTCGTCTCTAGAATCTGTTTGCATTTTTCATCAAACCAATCGTTCCGCCGACTTCGTCCCACATATTCGACGTTGCTCTCCGATGCGTCTTCAATGGCTGCATTAACAGTTTTCGGCAGTCCTTAAGACAGGCCCTATCTAGCTCACCCTCTCCCGACAACGCTGACTCTAGCTGCTGAGCGTATGCAGTGGCAACATCAGGTTGCTTCAGTCGCTCTAGGTTGTACCGGGCCAGCCATCGGTACCGTAAATTGTTTTACCGTTACCAGACAGTCTTACATGCGAACAAATCAGTCACATTTGGTAGCTGCAACTAAAAATAGATCTGAACTGTGCTACTAGGGATGCTGTTGAAAAAGGTCGTAACAGGCTCCAAATGGACCCTTTCGTGGTGAAACATACCAATACGATAAACCTCAGAGTGGGGCTGCTCGGCGATGGATAGGTTTCAGGAAAAGGGGCCAGAGTAATCCACGCCGGTTATCAAACGCCCTCTCGTGAGATGGCAGCTGTCAGTGGCTCAATTGGCTTTGGGTTGAAACGAAAACAGCGATGACATTTCTCAAAACGGAAGAAACAGCTCTTTTGCCGTGAATCGGCAAAATTCTTGTCTCACTGCGGCTTAAGTTGCTTGAGTGTCCACCATGGTGAATCTGAATATTGGTAATACTCAATGATCAGACTGGAAATATCTTATATACCGCACAGGCCTTAGTCTGAATAAATAAATAAATAAATACTCAATGATCAAGCGGGTGGCTTGTGTGCGATTGAGGATGAACTGCCGGATGTTTGACAGGTGTAATCTCAAGAGAGTAACAGGCTACCAGCTTCTCTACACGGAAAAAAGTACCCAAAATTGGTATTTTTAAACTTACTTTTGAGTTATTTTTCTCTCTTTCATCACTCTTTCTTTTTGTTGTCAAAAGCAAAAGGCAAACAATCAACGACGCCAGTTCAATGCAGGAAGCCAATTTTGAGTTTTATTGCAAGGAGTCGAAATTGAGTGATTAAACTTAAATTTGGGTCACTAAATTTTGCGTTAATTTTTTTAACATGGGAGTAAAAAGGCAAACTACTTCGACCATACTTACTCAATTTTGGCTTCCCGTACGGATGTTCGAGGATGAGTGAATTAAACTCACTGTGCGTTGGTTTATTTCTTCCGTGTAACAATACTTTCACTTATCGATGAACAGTTTAAAAGCTTCAAGGGTGATTTGGAAGATACTTGATGCATCCTTTTTAACCCTTTATAAAGGCAATGGCAACTATATTGCCACCAACAAATAATATGTTTTCTATTTGTTAACAAAAGGCTCTACCGACCAACCATTTCTTCAATTTTCTTTGAAATTCTTCATATAGATCGTTAAAGGTTTTCATATCAACTGTCGATAGACGAATCAAGTAAAATAAAGAAGAAGACACACGACGGTGTTAACTTTGACAGATCTACAGCTCAGCATAGGAATCATTTTTAAAAATAACATAATAAATTCTAGACAAATGTAATTAAATCTGATTGATGTATGATGCGGAAAAAAGTTCAAGGCTGTATGATGAATACGTTTTTTGGAAAAAAATCAAAAATTGAGATAAGCTTCCAGATATGTAATTGGAACTTTCCGTACCGTACATCAATCAGATTTTAAGTACAATTTGTCTAAATTTATTATAAGCATTTTAAAATGGTCTCCCTATGGGCTATGGGATCATCAAAGTTAACACCGTCGTGTGTCTTCTTCTTATTTTTACTTAGATTCGTCTATAGCGATCGATGCCATTCATGAAATTTAGAATTAATCAAAGTTAAAACACGGAAGAATTGTTATCGATCTTTTCAAAATATCGATATCAATTGATACCAACAAAGTTATTTTTACAGTTCTACTTTACCGACCTGTCAAAATTTCCAACAAAAAACAAAATAGATTCTTCAGAGGTTTGCTTCTACCATTTTTTTGTTTTATTTATTTTAGCAATCGGGAATCGAACCTGAAGAAGTGATGATGTTATAAATTTGCCCCAAGAACTTAGCCACTAGCCCACAATGGAAAATGATGATTGTAAGCAACTAAGTTGCATCAATACTAAGACTTGAAATTTTCATTCGCATATTACTTGCATGGGGATTATTTCCATAACACATTCTCCATTCATCCTACTTCAATGCGTACATAAAATGACGCTGCTGTTAATTGGTTAGTAAATTGGAGACGCTATGTACGGCTTTTAGAATTGAAATCCGGTGTCGTTTCATTCAACATCCGTTCATTTTGAAAATTTCTAAATCATAATTTTGAGATGTAAACAAACCTACAAAATATCCATCGGTGTTTTGGTATCCAACGATATAAATCGATGGGCTAAAACGTAATGAAGGTGCAGCGATGTTCGACAGTAAATTCGTTGTCAAAATAGCGAGCTTGAGCTTGAGCTTGATTGAAGCTGCTCGTAGTTGCTACTCGTATGACCAGATCAGCTGTTCTTGCACAGGAAACCAACAGATGTTTGCTTAGGACTAGCACATCTTCAATGTACCACAAAGTACTGGTGATCTCATTTGTTCAGAGTCATACTGGCGCCTGCCGTCAGAATGCAAGTCAATGTAGGGAAGGGGAGGAAATGATGATGCAATCACTCGCCCACTGCAAGCCGAATATACCTCTGCACTTACCACGAGGTTCATACGGAATTTGTTGGAATTTCTGGGTTAGGTTGGAGGCAGAGGTCCGTCTTGATTAACAGAGCTGCCAATGTGATAGATAGGAGAAGGTGTGATGGATTTCTGGTGGATGTAGGAAACGAGCTCTATAGTTCATTTTTCCAATTCTAGCAGATTACTGATAGAATGCTCAAGTTGAAGGTATAGGAATAGTAATGGAAACGTTATGGAAGTCCATTTCCAGTTCTAGCGATTGCTAGAACATGATAAATAAAGAGAAGATACAAAGTAGGAGAATGGAGACAGACCTGGGATTGAACCCACGACCTCCTGCTTATGAGGCAGAAGCAGTAGCCTTATGACTACCAAGCCCGCTTTTAGTAAATTTCGTTGTCAAAATATTATAGAAGTGGTATCGCTTACTTTATCAAATTATAACTTTCATGAATATTCCTATCGATTATAAGTGATCTCAACTTTATGATATATTTGACAACGAAATTTACTAAAGCGGGCTTGGTAGTCTAGCTACTGCTTCTGCCTCATAAGCAGGAGGTCGTGGGTTCAATCCAGGTCCGTTCCATTCTCCTACTTGTATCTTTCTCTTTATTTATCATGTTCTAGCAATCGCTAGAACTGGAAATGGACTTCCATACCGTTTCCATTACTATTCCTATACCTTCAACTTGAGTATTCTATCAGTAATCTGCTAGAATTGAAATGAACTATAGAGCTCGTTTCCTTCCATTAGAAAATCCATCAGTTACCTTCTCCTATCTATCATTGGCAGCTCGTTAACCAAGACGGACCTCTGCCTCTCCAACCTAACCAGAAATTCAACAAATTCCGCATGAACTCGTGGCAAGTGCAGAGGTATATTCGGCTTGCAGTGGGCGAGTGTTGCATCATCATTCCTCCCCTTCCCTAGACTTGCATTCTGACGTGGCAGGCGCCAGTATGACCTAACAAATGAGATCACCAGTACTTGTACATTGAAGATGTGCTGAGTCCCAAGCAAACATCTGTTGGTTTCCTGTGCAAGAACAGCTGATCTGGTCATAATGGAGTAGCAACTACGAGCAGTCAATCAAGCTCAAGCTCAAGCTCAAGCTATTTTGACAACGAATTTTACTGTCGAACATCGCTGCACCTTCATTACGTTTGTATCAGATATCGTTGGATCCAAAACACCGATGGATATTTTGCGGTTTGTTTACATCTCAAAATTATGATTTAGAAATTTTCTAAAATGAACGGATGTTGAATGAAACGACACTCAGTTTCAATTCTAAAAGCCGTAATATGGTTCAATTACTAACCAATTAACAGCAGCTGTCATTTTATGTACGCATTGATAGGATGAATGTGAGAATGGTGTTAAGTGGAAATACCCCTATATGCAAGTAATATGCGAATGAAAATTTCAAGTCTTAGCATGTTGATGCAACTTGGCTGCTTACAATCATCATTTCATTGTGGGCTAGTGGTTAAGTTCTTTGGCAATTATAACATCATCACTTCTTCAGGTTCGATTCCGATTAAGCAAATAAATAAACAAAAATGTAAAACAAACCTCTGAAGAATCTATTTTTGTTTTTTGTTGGAAATTTTGACAGGTCGGTAAAGTAGAACTGTAAAAATAAATAACTTTTTTTGGTATCAATTGATATCGATATTTTGGAAAAGATCGATAACAATTTTCCGTATTTTAACTTTTGATTAATTTAAAATTCTTCATGAAATGGCATCGATCGCTATAGACGAATCAAGTAAAAATAAGAAGAAGACACACGACGTGTCTTTGACAGATCCTACAGCTCAGCATGGGAGATCATTTTAAAATGCTTATAATAAATTCTAGACAAATTGTAATTAAAATCTGATTGATGTCGGTACGGAAAAATTCCGTTACATATCTGGAAGCTTATCTCAATTTTTGATTTTTCCAAAAACGTATCTATCATGACATTTTTTCCGTATCATACATCAATCAGATTTTAATTACATTTTGTCTAGAATTTATTATAAGCATTTAAATGATCTCTATTATATAATCCAATCAGTATTTACTGATCTATCGAATTGATATGAAACCTTTAACGATCTATATGAAGAATTTTAAAGAAAATTGAAGAAATGGTTGGTCGGTAGAGCTCTTGTTAACAAATAGAAAACATATTATTTGTTGGTGGCAATATAGTTGCCACTGCCTTATAAAGGTTAAAAGGATGCATCAAGTATCTTCAAATCACCCTTGAAGCTTTTGTGTCCGTTCATCGATAAGGAAAGTATTGTTACACGGAAGAAATAAACTACCCAATAGTGAGTTTAATTCCAACCTCGAACATCCGTACGGGAAGCCAAAATTGAGTAAGTATGGTCAAGTAGTTTGCCTTACTCCCATGTTAAAAAGTACCCAACGGAAAATTTAGTGACCCAAATTTAAGTTTAATTCACTCAATTTCGACCTCAGGTAATAAAACTCAAAATTGGCTTCCCGTATTGAACTGGCGTCGTTGGATTGTTTTCTTTTGTTTTGACAACAAAGAAAAGTGGATGAAGAGAGAAAAAAATAACTCAAAAGTAAGTTTAAAATACTCAATTTTGGGTACTTTTTTCTTCCGTAGAGTAGCTGGCAGCCTCCGTTACTCTCTTGAGGATTACATCAAACATCCGGCAGTTCATCCTCAATCGCATGCTTTCACTGCATCATTGAGTATTTATTTTTTTATTCAGACTAAGGCCCTGTGCGGTATATAAGACTTAGTCTGATCATTGAGTATTACCACATTCAGATTCACCATGGTGGACACCAAGAACAAGCCGCAGTGAGACAGAATTTTGGCCGATTCACGAAAAGAGCCGTTTCTTCCGTTTTGAGAAAATGTCATCGCTGTTTTCGTTTCAACCCAAGCCAATTGAGCAGCCAATGGGACAGCTGCCATCTACGAGAGGGCGTTTCTGATAACCGGCGTGATTCTCTGGCCTTTTCCTGAAACCTATCCATCGCCGAGCAGCCCCACCTGGGTTTAATCGGTATTGGTATGTTTCACCACGAAAGCGGTCCATTTGGAGCTCGTTACGGACCTTTCACAGCATCCCTAGTAGCACAGTTCAGATCTATTTAGTTGCAGCTACTCAAATGTGACTGGATTTGTTCGCATGTAGTCACAGTGACTGATATGAGACAAGAGTGCTACTCGGGATGTTTTATTTCTGCTCTCCGGAAGTTCATTGGGCACCATGGAATCCCAAGCGGGATACCTCCGACCGGTCAGCAGGCGATTGAATCAGAACTATCAAAACATGGAATCGAGTGGCTTTTCATCCCGCCTCGTTTCCCAACTTTGGAGGATTGTGGGAAGCAGCTGTTTGATCCGCAAAGACTGCTTTAAAGAAGGTAATCGTCAGCCAACTTACCCATGAAAACTCTCCACCCTGCTCAATCCGCGCAGCCTAAACTCAAGACCCCTAGCCCTATCGGATGACCCGATATCAATGCCTTGACAGCAGCTTTTTCTTGATCGGGTCCCCATGAACGATCACACACTTTCAGCAACGACAGCAGATATTACGCGGTACTAGCAGCGCTGGAGTCAAGAGTACCTTACCGGACTTCAGCAGGCGAACAATGCCCATCAACGCCCACAACGTGGGAAGGTAAACTCAACCGTTGAACCATCCCCAAAAGTGCCTTTTAAGAGGGAGACAGCAATGATTGGACTCACGATCACCAAAAAACAAAGTACATGGTCGCTCAAACAACGTGGGTTCAATTATAGTGGTGGTGGTAGCGAAATAGTGCGGTGGTGAAAAATTTGATGTTGTAGAAGAATTTGTGTACCTTGGAACTCCAGTGAAGTGCGATAATGATGTTATCCGCGAGGTGAAAAGAGGTCCTGGTCACAACAGAAGACAAAATTCGCGCTGTCTATTTCCTTGGCTTTATACTGCATGAAACATGGACGTTAAAGGAGGCTGATCGGAGAGCTTTCGAAGTGTTTGAGCGTAAGGTGCTGCGGACAATAGGCGGTAAACAGGAGAACGGTATCTGGCGGCGTCATGAATTACGAGTTGTACCAGGTGTATAAATGGTTGGATATTATTGAAGCACAACACGGCGAACTACGGTGGGCTGGAAACGTTGCTCGTGTGCCGGAAGAACATCAAGCGAAGATAATATTTAGTAGAGAGCCCAGAACAGGACGGGCTTCGTGGAAGCCGCGTACACGATGGCTTTTGCAGTCGAAGAGGACCTGAGGCCGCTCTATGTTCAGGGCGACTGGAAGCGTGGCCCAGGATCAATTGTGAGTGGAAGAATACTCCATTCGGCGTAGCTTCATCGAAGAGCTGTAACCCATCAAAGTGCCTCTTATGCAAGGCTATTCATAACAAAGTATGGTATTGAGGTACTCGCTCCTGCTCAGGAAGGAGTAAGTATAGGTGAAATGATTATCTCCTGTACTTACTGCACTGATTAGTAGTTTAATGATAAAATTTCGATTTTACTATCACTGAATCAACGCCATTTCTAGCATTGGTTTTGACCTTATTGATTGGAAATCAGCGCAAAGTGCTTGAACAACTGATGACGTCTTCTTCTGACCAAAAAAATATGAATGACACTAACAAGTTAGGGAAAGTTGTGGGATAGTGATGAATTTGTAGGTTAGGGCCGTACATATATTATGTAAGCACCTAGGGGGAGGGAGTCGGTCAAGATCTTACGCTCCATATAATAAAAAATCATTTGTATGAAAAAAATCTTACGGGTGAGGAGTCGAAAACCCAGAAAATTGCTTACGTAATAAGTGTACGACCCTTAGAATACATCTTATTAAATTCCATCGTTTTTTCAATCAAACCGTGCATCGTTTATTCAACTTAAAATACTTTTATCCCCACATGTTGGGGACGATGAATTCTTTTCCTATATGGTTGCAAAGTGGTCGTTGTTGTTAGCTGCTTCTTTGTCGTTTTGGCTTTACATTTCCACAGATGGGGCCAGGGCATTCCGAACATATCTTGCCTGTAAAACGAAATCGATTAATTACATAGTTAAAATGACTTTTACTATTTATAAAAGTTTTAGTTTTCATGTTTTGTTCTACTTCTATCCTCTTAACTTTTGCCCTTAGATTTTTGCCTTTCTCGTATAAAAGTTGTACCGATAGGCTCCGATCATTTCACTCCGAAAACGAACTTTTTATAGAAGGCTGTTCTATACCAATCGAATCAGCTCAAATTGAATTGAGAAAATACCTGTACGTCCGTGCGCGCGTTTGTGTGTGTTGTATGTAGAAGTGTGACAATCCATACGTAATTAATGGATCGTTGTTTTGTTTTCTGTTGATTGCGCTATTCAAATTAAATCATGAAAAAATGTTCCTTAGGTCCTTTTGAAAAGTTAAGCGAATTGTCTCCCTATGTCACACTTTGTATGAATCTGAAATATTTGTATGGATTGTCACATTTTGAGCAAACACCTACCCTCCCTTAGCATTACGTAATAGGGAGAAGAAGAAAAAGAAGGTTGCGCTGTAGCTTATAATAATAATTAGTTTCTAAGATTCTGGCTCTGTAATACATAATGCAGTCTCGAGCCTATTATATGGAACTAATAAAACACAATGATAATGTTAAACTCTTAGTCTGAATACTCAGACTTACCTTCTGTTACCAGTATTTCGAATGCGTTGCCCATCGTGGATCGTATCCAGATCTATTGTACATATAGTACAAGTTCAGCGCTCAGCATTAGGGAACCATAGTTTGCCCGTGAATTATCATAACCGTATCCGTTACCATCGCTCCGATCTTTGCTATAGTACCTTGGGATCAGAATAAGGACTATTGTTCGAGCAGGAAGTGCTCGGCTGAATATGGATCGCCGTTCCATTGTCGAGGGTTAAACGGATTGTAATAGTTGAAATTCGTCATGGGTTGCCACTGATTACTATTGGGTATATAGTTTCGTCGGTTATAATCCTGTAAACTAGTAGAATTAAATTATATGAAAAGTGAAATGAAATGTACGTAAAGCTGATTGTTTAATAATTGGCAACTTAAAATGAACATGCATTGTGTATCGAAGTTTAAGTCCGGCTTTTGGGGCTTCAGCCAAATTATACCTCCGGTTAACTCTTAAGCGCTACCCATACGTTTAATCTTGGTCTAAGGCCTAAGCGGAGATAGAGAAATTGGCCTTATAGCTTAAATAGGTTTAAGCGTATGGTTAGCACCGCCTAAAATTGAGCGGAGGTGAAAGTTGGCCCTTAGGGTAAATTTTCCACTCCTTGGGCGTTAAACCCGGTTTATTTTTATTTATTTGTTACCACCGTCTCGAAGGTATTAAAGACTGTTCTACAGACTGCACTTAACCTAGAGCCTTAATCCTATTTTGAACACATTTTTGACAAATTAAAATCAAAAATCACTAACACTTTTGAACAAACGTAACATTGATCATACACGGTTCTGCGGTGTCTAACGAATAAGCTCTCGTTCTCGCAGTTGTTGAAGGAGCATAAATAGCTACGTTATCTAATATCAATGCAGTCGAGATTTCCGCTCAACAAGTCATAGATGAAATAACGTTTACGAGACTTGCGAACAACGTTGCGAAGGTGCTGCAACTCTTCGAGACAACCACGGCTGCTTGAATGAGAACAATCGAACACAGATAAGTGATTTGGATTCAAAAATTCACGAAAATTGATACGTCCATGACACGGTTTGATTTGGATCGATCAGTGGCCCCCCCAGGGCACCTGATCCGGGGATATGGGCAGATGCACACAGACAGAAATTAACAGTACCAGTAATGAACTGGTACATATTGTAAAATTATGAAATTTGATACGTCGCATGGCATTGTTTGGTTCGGATCGATAAGTGGCCACTTTACCAGGCACGGTCCGGGGCATGGCCGAATGGACAGACAGAATATAAATGAAATTGCCAGCAGTGAACTGGTATTGTAGAAGTAAAGTTTGATACGTCGCATGACATTGTTTGATTCGGATCGATATGTGGCCACTTCTCCCAGGGCACCTGATCCGGGGCATGTCCAGGTGGACACAGATAGAAAATATACAGACCAGTGAACTGGTATTGTAAAATGTGGTAAAATCATGATGTTTGATACGCAGGGCTGGTAGCAAGTCACTTTTAGTGACTTGGTCACTATTTGAGCCTAGTCACTAAAAGTCACTATTTGCATCCAAAAGTCACTAAAGAAGTTCCCTGGTTCCAAGGTTTTAGTTGGCTGAAACCACTTCGTGGGTCTAGTCAATGTTGGCAAATATTCATGTACCCACCTTCTCCAGAATTGATCCGTTAAGAACTAAGTAAGCTTCCATGTCGCGTAACGCTGATCCCTCCACCACAAACGCCATTCTTGGTTGAACAATTCCCTGTGCCATGAAGAAAGTGGTTCGGTGTGAGAGCTTCTTGCTCTGCGTTGTGTATTGGGATGTACGTCAGAGGACGTGAATGTCTCACACCGCTTCTAACACTATGGTCTCCAAGGCTTCAACATTTGGATGTCGTGGGTGTTCGCTATTACCGCTATTGCTGCTTTGACCGAACGCCATTCGCTCCCACACCCTCCATTGTGGAGCAGATGGTGGGTTGAAATGCCAATCTTCTTGCATTTGTGAACGTTACTGTCAATTTTCATGAATACCCTGAATCTGCGCAGTCAAGACATTGTTGGCACTCTTGACAGGTTCCATTATCGGAATAAAACGCAGCAGGAATCCTCTCCGATTTACAAATCTTCGAATCGCCATAACGAAAGAGTGTGTCGAGAGGCGTGGACGATCTCCAGATGCACTGCTCGTATGGTGAGGCATGAATAGCGCCCCCAGCGTTTCACCGGCTCCGACCTTGTTTCACCATGATTGGTCCAAAATAATCTAAACCGGTGTAGTTAAATGGACGAATGTGTGGGGTGTGAGGCGGACCGCCGGAAGAGGCGCATCATTGGGCAAATGTAACGGCTTTGACATTTACAACGGCTAATTTTACAACGTTGACTATCTTTGGAGATTCCTTGATGACTTGACGCGGTTGCGGAATTGAAGCGTTGACGATTGTTGAAAACTGTGTCGTTTGTGATGTAGGAACCGTCTGTAGCTGTCCACAACGAGGCGTGTCAGGAGGTGCTCTTTCGGTAATTACTGGGTATTTGGTTTCAAATGGAAAAATGTGCTGAAATTCTGCTATTCATCTATTACTCAGCATCATCCATGAAAGGTGACTCCTGAATTATCTTACTGGTCTTTCCAGAAGCTTTGGCGTTTCGTTGGGTTGTGTCAAGTTATACTTCAAAACATTATATTCATCTGGGTAGGTGTCAGATTGATGATGGGCATTTCTCTGCTTGTAACGTCCGAGAAACAACGTGGAACTCCTTCTTCCAAGTGCCAACAGCCGTGTCCAGTCACCCCACATCCTATACAGCTCCGGTGTGATTTCGTCATCCCAATCTGTACCAGACCTCCAAATATGCTGCATCAGAATTTTTCCGTGGACAAGAAAATGAGCTATGAAACCATACGGATCGAACAGCGACATCAACAGTCTCAGCACTTGTCGCTTAGTTGGTACAGCTTTGTATCAAGAGTTTCTTCATATCATCTTTCACATTTACTTCAAGATCACATCTTTGTGGGTTTCCACATCATTCCTAGGACACGCTCGAAGTCAGCTGAACTTTCTAGATCGAGCGATTTATCTTGGGAACTCTCTGTTTCTCCCAGCTGTAGTAGTAGAACATCGGAAACGTTCGACGTGAAGTTCCGAATTTCAAGCCCAGGGCGTGAACGTGCTTGACTTCATTTACCACCTGTACTCTTCATCCACTGTGTCCACGCTATCACGTAGTGCGCATTGATAATCGCTTCTGCTGTTTTCGGAAACGGTGACTCGAACTCTCGGGCATTTTTATTCTCGATGAATTCAGCGATGCTGGGGAGCATGTGGCACCAAAAGTTGCTACGTCCATTACGTGAATTTGTACTGGTTCTCCTTGACGTTCGCGGAATATAAATCGTTGCGACTGCCTTCTTCCGAAGCAATACGAATCTGGTGGAACATTTCGCGATGTCTCACTCACATATCTGATCCTTTAAAGCAGGTCATTGAGAAACCCTTTCTGCAGCAGCGTCCCAAATAAGGCGGACTTTTGAAGGTTTCTTTGGGTTTCTAACTCCTGATGGTAAATACCATCCTATTCGAATCCGCCAACAACTCGTATTCTGTAATTTTGTGCACTATCCTTTTGTTTCGTCTCTCGAATTGGTTGTACACCCTCGCTTTCAGCTCTTGTCTTTTTCCAGCCGTTTCTCCAATGATTCCAGCCTACGCATGCGAGTGGATATCTGGAAGTGGTTGATCATATTTCAAAGCAACCCACTTTCGAACCCACACTGTGCTACGTGTTGTTTTCTCATGATCTACGTGCTCTGCTGTCATCTACGGACTCAATTGGGTTTACCGCTGCTTCCTCAACTGCAAGTATTGCTTCATTAAGTCATGTAACTCTGGTTCCCTATTTTCTCCTCCACCATATGCACATAGAGCTGTTTGATCGGAACGGACTCCCACCTGCTTGCCATGACGCACCACCTAATCGTGTCTTCATGCCAGCTCATAGCCCTTCTTTCACGAACTTTGAGTGGAGTTAACGTGCATGTTCGATACCTTTGATGATCCTGGGTCGCATTAGAGTAACTTATCAGTGGAAGACCTCGCATATGACTATATATTTTGCAGCTCTTCACGAGGTTGGGTGAATTAAACTCACTATTGGGTAGTTTATTTCTTCCGTGTAGGGGAATGACAGCTTTGGCAGGTTTTGTTCTATTATTGTCAGGGTTTTTTATGAACGATTATGCTCAAATTTGGCCCAAACATTCAAATTTCATAAAATTCGGTCGACAAAACCCCCTGACAATAATAGACAAAACCTCCTCAATGTTTCCTAATATCGTATGATAAAACATAATGATATCTACACAAAATCCATTATCCTTTTGAAAATATAGTCAATCAAAGGGTTTTCACATGTTTTGCTTTATATTACGTGAAAAGTGCTGTGGAAAAATCCATGTAAGTTTTCACGCGAACCTTCTAACAAACTTTTAAGTGCTTTGGTAATTTTGAAGCAACTTTTGAGTAGCCATTTCGTAGATCAGAAGTGTCTTATCATACGCTTTGTGCACTTGGAAGTTCATAGTAAAAAATATTTATAAATTACTAATACATGATATTATAAAATACTATTATTGACGCATCGATTAACGAGTCCACTAAAACAGTTTAACTACAGATAAAACAACCAATATTTCAATTCAATATTAATCTTGTAATATGGATGACCTTAACTTTCAAACGAATGCGATTCTTTCGCATTATTCTTGATTTTCTGACGTATGCGCCTAAACTTTCACTTGAAAGCGCGTTCATGCGCATCTCATGGTTACTTGACAAACCGAAGAACTCTGAATATGCTTACTTTTCCATTCAGTAAATCCATTCGAGTTGCTCACTTGGTTGCTCAGTCATTATTGTCATTATTTTGAGAATAGAAGCCTTGGGGCTGGGCCGATGGGCTAATCCTTTGGATGGATCATTATTTTGCCCAAAGGGTGTCTCCTATGAACAGCACATAAATGAACATATAACTGCAATCATCGTTTAAGAGCTGGGTCCCTATTTAGCGTTTTGAACAATATTGCAGAGAATCCCACGAGACACTTCTTATCGATCAGAGCACTGACTTTCACTGTTAACGACGATCCCTCAAAGCTTTTTACGACCTTGCTCTATTCTGAGTCGATACTTCGAAGTTTGCACAGAACTACGGTTTCTTCAGTATTCCATAAAAGGCACGTTATAATAGAGCAATACCATTTGACAGTGAGAACGGCTCACACTGCTCCTCAGATGACAGTGGTGATCTTATTCCACAGCCACTGTGAATAGTAAATGGCATGCCCTAGTGTGCCGGAATTGGAAAGCAGTGCGGCATATATGCCAATTACACCTTGACGGAATCATAACAACAGAATTTCTTAACTTTCGACCATGCTTTAGAAATCTATACTGAATGGGTATAATAACAACCTATTCATTTCATTTTAACCCATGTTATTAATTTTAAAAGTTAAATTGTGTTGAATCTGGACAATAAGCGACATTGAATTCAGAAAGTGAGTTTATTTATACTGTGAGGGTACAAGTAGGGCCCTCCTAAGCCGGGCAGTGAGATAGGCGCTTCAAAGCAGACACTGCTGATGGTGGCTGGTTCGATTACCGTGCCGACTAGGCAATTTTCGGGTTGGTAATCTCGACTTCCCTGAACAAAAGTATCATCGTGATGGTCTCATGATATACGAATGCAGAAATGGTACTTGGCATAGAAATCTCGCAGTTATAACTGTGGAAGTGCTTAATGAACACTAAGCTGCGAGGTGGAATGTCCCAGTGGGGGATGTAATGCCAATGAAGAAGTAGACTGGTACAATAGATATTATTTGCACAATGGGGAACAATTGAAAAACTCTATTGTCAGATTTTCTGGATTGATACACTGCGCGGCGTTTGTAATGTTCCCAAATGGGTACTTGCACAAAACTTCACGCGGCGAATGACTGTCGAAAGGTACGCCGCCAAACGATACCACAATGCTATTCACCCATGAATCAAGTAAACGGGGCATAAAGCGCGGTGGTACCTTTCATGAAGGGTTCGCCGCGATGCAATTGAAAATCAGGCAATAATAACTCAAACACTGCTATTTTTACCAAGGATATAGGCTCACAACACCGTCTGTTTACCATGTTGGGGAAATTGAGCATCGTTCGAGAGCTACGAGCGATTCTAAGAAAACTTTCACCATGCTCCACCGAAAATTTAGAGGGGTGGTGTCAGAACGTGCTCAACCTTAAAAACAAGCAACGAATAATCAACGAGAGAATATGGACCGGAACAATCGTAAAGACTACAGCGATGAAAAAAGATTAGCGAGTGGAAGGTCGTTTCGTGGAACTTCATATCTCTCAATTTCATTGGGAGCACAAGCAAACTCACCAATGTGCTGCAGGACCTGGATCCAGCATCGGCTGCCCATCGTGGCCATATTACAATAAATTATGTTACAAACATACAAAAATAAATACTCAGCGCATTAGCATTATCTTTGAGCAATTCCTGAAAATTAGTACAAACCAAGACTGTTGTAGAGTAGCATCACTGTCATCCGTTACCACAGATATTGATTTGGGACTAATCTATCTCTTAGATGGAAGCATTGCACTCTAATAGTCGAGATCTGTCCTGACCACGTCCTTGCGAATGCTGAGGAAGGGAGGATGTTGGTTGGACACCTACTTGAGCGGAGAACTACGATCTCTTATAGGTGCCACGGAGGCTTTGGATTGTGTGGAAGGTTATAACAGTAGGAACCGTTTTGGTAGACGATAGTAACAGAAAGAACTAAAAGATACAAGGAGGAAGGGACGAGCCTGGAATTGAATCCACAACCTTCTGCTTATAAGGCAGAAGTGGTAGCCATTAGACCACCGAGCTCGTCATATACAAAATAAAAACTGCATTCAACAAATTAAAATAACTGATTTGGCAGCCAGAATTATTGTGTGTGGCACCAACAACTAAAATCTTTGTCTGAGAATTTCTTATTTATAATTTAATTGCTATCTTCAGCTTAGACGATCCCCACCATGCGTAAATAAAGAAAGCCAACTTCCATCATGACGCGAACTCGCACCGGTCGTTGGTAAACGGTTTGGGAAATGTAAACGCAACCTTCGGTGAATAGCGAGTTGCAAATTTGGCGACCCTCAACGTTGCCAAACCATCACACGAAATATGAGTAACGCATAATAAAAAGTGCCGCCTTCTGAAAAATTGTTCGTTATTTATCTAAAACCATTGTGATGGAGTTCAGTTTAGTTTGGAATTCATCTGATTGGCGGCTGGTATATAAATAAATAAGCTGATATTAGATATCTCGAAATCTGGAATTTTAGAATATTGGCGTTTTCTACAAAGTTGTTCGGGTGGTCAAAACCATCATGACGAAAACAAGTTTAATTTGAAATACAACCGCTTGGCGGCGCTAGTGAATTGGAACAAGGTTAGATATTTGGATAGTTGAAATCTTAGAACATTGCCGTCTTCAAAAAGTTGTTCGGATGATTAAAACCATCGACGAAAGCAAGTTTAGTTAATAATACAACCGCTTGGCGGCGCTAGTGTGGAAATAACCTGTAGGTCAGGTATCAAAATATGTAATTTTAGAATATTGCCGCCTTCTAAAGTTATTCGGTGGTCAAAGCCATTATGACCAACGCAGGTTTAGATTAAGATATAACCGCTTGGTGGCGCTAGTGTATAAGAAATAACCTGCTAGGTTAGATATTTCAAAACTGATAAAATATTGCCGTATTCCACAAGTTGTTCGGTGGTCAAACCGTCTTGATGCAAGCAAGTTTAGTTTTAAACACAATCCTTCGCGGCGCTAGTGTATAAGAAATAAACTGATAGGTTAAATATCTCAAAATCTGGAATTTTCAGAATATTGCCGTATTCTACAAGTTACCTTATAAGACGAGTTCGTACAATTCCATTTAATACCACTTGGTTGTACATTTGAAAGGTACTTATTTCGACTTCTACAATAAGGCTATCTTCAGTGTCTTGTACTTGACTCGATTCGACTCCTCAGTGTCAACAGAGTATTGCAGTTTCCAACTAAATTTCTGGTTTTGACTACCCTTTTAAAACTTACAATAACCAACCTAACAGATAATGGGATAACTTTGAGAAATGGCCACTTTCTAACTCTGAGGATTTAGAAATATTTAACCTAACAGGTTATTTCTCACTAGCGCCGCTATGCTATGATTCAAACTAAATAGTCCATCATAAATGTATAGCTACCCGAACAACTATGTAGAAGACAAAATCTTTCTAAGTCTTATAGATCTCGAGATATCCACCCCACTAAATTTGCATATAAGCTAGCGCCACCTAGCAGATGTGTCTAGTAATCTGATAATCACAAAATGCATTACGCACATACTTATTACAAAAGTTGGAGCGCGTTCTGAAAGATTTGAAAATAAATAATAATTTTTCCTGATTTGTAATACATAGCTTCTAG
>NC_085140.1:290871292-290915497 GCF_024139115.2 Armigeres subalbatus | reverse complement strand
CTAGAAGTTACGTATTGCTGTCGTTAAATGTATAAACGCGCGCCGTTCGCTCCAATCCGGAGAGCACGCCAAGGCTTTAATTCTGCGAAATATGGTTTGAATCAATGTCATAATATGCATTATGAAGTATAGAATGCATTGTTTATGTTCAATTAGGGTAACGACATTAATACGGTTAATACATATTGATTTTCCATTGTTTCTTTCCAGCGCTACCTGAAGTTACGGATTCAATCAGTATAATATTTTCTGCACCTCATTTCAATAAAGGTAATTTTCTAGTTCTAGAATTGACACAAACTATAAAAAGTAGATGCACGTAAAAAAACTGTTTTTCCCTCGTAATTGTTTAGATCAGAGACGTTTTGTATTATATAGAGATACGCGGAGAGAAAAAAAGCAATTCTAGCTTCACGGTTAGCAGACAAAAAAACTATGTGCGATTGGCAACTTAGAAATTGGTGAGAACTTAAAGTGATTCTAAATGTGAGCAGTTATTTCGTTTGTTCCAAATGTATAACCTGCCTTCTTCACCACCATTGCCATATATTTAACAACAAATATGATTGAAACAATTTATATTATAAACTTGTTACTGAAAACAAACTTCATCCACTTAACTCCTCAATCTTCTTTTTTCAATTTCTATAATGTTGATAGCAATACTTATCTTCTGCATTATTTATTATTTATTCATACTAGGCCAGTAAGCCGAAGTGGCTCATGGTATATAAGTGTCTTCTCCAATCGATTTGATCAGATTTTGATATAAATTATAAAAGTTATAAATTATGCCACCTTGTTGTAATTTTGTCCACAAGACAAACGTGGGTAGAGATGAAAAGGATCGTAGCATTCGACGAGGCAGGATGTGGTTTTGTCGTTTCTCTGCGCTGAAATTTTTACTTTTTTGCGCGGATTAGATTTTTCGTTTGTTTTTGGCTGTAGAGGTCTAATGAAAGTAGACGTAACAAACAATCCCCTTTCGTACTGGAGAAATGAGTAATAGAGATAAATAAAATAGAGAGAGGCGATATTGAGATTGAGAATTGTACAGAGAAATAGGTGGAATAAAGACTCATTCGTTGTATAACTGAAGACCGAACATAACGTGTTAATATTTCCATCCCGAATACCCCGTACAGAAATTAGTAATTATTACAATGGCAAGCTAGAAGTTAAGCATATTTGAGTGTGCAGTATTTCATCGTCCTTCTTGTTCCGAACATTTACAACACCTGGATTTGAAAGCTCAAGAAGGATTCAAGAATATACCATTTTTTCAAAATTTATTGGATTTTATTCGCGGTGGATATCGGAATTTGACAACTTCCTACATCTGCAATCTTCCTTGAGGACGACGGTTTGGATTTCTGGAGAGCAACACGGAGTTTTATTAAGTATAATTGTTCTGTAATCATTATTCTTTCCAGATTCCTTAAAATTTTATAAACATAAGTAGGTATGTACCACAACTGTAGCAGGTCACTTTATTGCTACTTTTTATTTTTCTAATATTATTATTATTAATTATTCAGACTAAGGCCGAATAAGCCGCCTAGAAAACCAATCATTACGAACAATATAAGAGATAATGCGACTCGATATAATCGGCAAAGACCTAGGCGACGAATACAGGATCACGATTGGAAGCTTGGAACATGGAATTGCAAGTCGCTAGGTTTCGCAGGTTGCGACAGGATGATCTACGATGAATTACATCCCCGCAACTTCGACGTCGTGGCGCTGCAGGAGATTTGCTGGACAGGACAGAAAGTGTGGAAAAGCGGGCATCGAGCGGCTACCTTCTACCAAAGCTGTGGCACCACCAACGAGCTGGGAACCGGCTTTATAGTGCTGAGTAAGATGCGCCAACGCGTGATTGGGTGGCAGCCAATCAACGCAAGGATGTGCAAGCTGAGGATTAAAGGCCGTGTCTTCAACTATAGCGTCATCAACGTGCACTGCCCACACGAAGGGAGACCCGACGACGAGAAAGAAGCGTTCTACGCACAGCTGGAGCAGACATACGATGGATGCCCACTGCGGGACGTTAAAATCGTCATCGGTGACATGAACGCACATGTAGGAAGGGAGGAAATGTATAGACCGGTCATCGGACCGGATAGTCTGCACACCGTATCGAATGACAATGGCCAACGATGCATAAACTTCGCAGCCTCCCGCGGAATGGTAGTCCGAAGCACCTTCTTTCCCCGCAAAAATATCCACAAGGCCACATGGAGATCACCTAACCAAGAAACGGAGAACCAAATCGACCACGTTCTAATCGACGGTAAATTCTTCTCCGACATCACGAACGTCCGCACTTACCGCAGTGCGAATATTGAATCCGACCACTACCTCGTTGCAGTATGCCTGCGCTTGAAAACTCTCGACGGTGTACAACACGCGTCGAAGTCGGACGCCGCGGCTTAACATTGGGCGGCTACAAGACGATAGACTAAGCCCAAGAATACGCGCAGCAGCTGGAAGTGGCACTTCCAACGGAAGAGTAGCTAGGCGCAGCGTCTCTTGAAGATGGCTGGAGAGATATTCGATCCGCCATTGGTAGCACCGCAACCGCTGCACTAGGCACGGTGCCCCCGGATCAGAGAAACGACTGGTATGACGGCGAATGTGAGCAGTTAGCGGAAGAGAAGAATGCAGCATGGGCGAGATTGCTGCAACACCGCACGAGGGCGAACGAGGCACGATATAAACAGGCGCGGAACAGACAAAACTCGATTTTCCGGAGGAAAAAGCGCCAGCAGGAAGATCGAGACCGTGAAGAAACGGAGCAACTGTACCGCGCTAATAACACACGAAAGTTCTATGAGAAGTTAAACCGTTCACGTAAGGGCCACGTGCCACAGCCTGATATGTGTAAGGACATAAACGGGAACCTTTCTTACGAACGAGCGTGAGGTGATCCAAAGCGTGGCGGCAGCATCGACGAAGACCACCTGAATGGCGATGTGGCAGACGAAGATGGCGGAATGGTGATGGACCTGGGAGAACGCGCAGGACATAATTCTACCGGCTCCGGATCTCCAGGAAATCCAGGAGGAGATTGGCCGGCTGAAGAACAACAAAGCCCCTGGGGTTGACCAACTACCAGGAGAGCTATTTAAACACGGTGGTGAGGCACTGGCTAGAGCGCTGCACTGGGTCATTACCAAGATTTGGGAGGAGGAAGTTTTGCCGCAGGAGTGGATGGAAGGTGTCGTGTCCCATCTACAAAAGGGCGATAAGCTGGATTGTAGCAACTACCGCGCAATCACATTGCTGAACGCCGCCTACAAGGTACTCTCCCAAATTTTATGCCGTCGACTAGCACCAACTGCAAGGGAGTTCGTGGGGCAGTACCAGGCGGGTTTTATGGGCGAACGCTCTACCACGGACCAGGTGTTCGCCATTCGCCAAGTACTGCAGAAATGCCGCGAATTCAACGTGCCCACACATCATCTATTCATCGACTTCAAAGCCGCATATGATACAATCGATCGGGACCAGCTATGGCAGCTAATGCACGAACACGGTTTTCCGGATAAACTGACACGATTGATCAAAGCGACGATGGATCGGGTGATGTGCGTAGTTCGAGTTTCAGGGGCATTCTCGAGTCCCTTCGAAACCCGCAGAGGGTTACGGCAAGGTGATGGTCTTTCGTGTTTGCTATTCAACATCGCTTTGGAAGGGGTAATACGAAGAGCAGGGATTAACACGAGTGGTACAATTTTCAATAAGTCCGTCCAGCTATTTGGTTTCGCCGACGACATAGATATTATGGCACGTAACTTTGAGAAGATGGAGGAAGCCTACATCAGACTGAAGAGGGAAGCTAAGCGGATCGGACTAGTCATCAACACGTCGAAGACGGAGTACATGATAGGCAGAGGTTCAAGAGAAGACAATGTGAGCCACCCACCGCGAGTTTGCATCGGTGATGACGAAATCGAGGTGGTAGAAGAATTTGTGTACTTGGGCTCACTGGTGACTGCCGAAAATGACACCAGCAGAGAAATTCGGAGACGCATAGTGGCTGGAAATCGTACGTACTTTGGACTCCGCAAGACGCTCCGATCGAATAGAGTTCGCCGCCGTACCAAACTGACAATCTACAAAACGCTAATTAGACCGGTAGTACGGACACGAGACCTGGACGATGCTCGTGGAGGACCAACGCGCACTTGGAGTTTTCGAAAGGAAAGTGCTGCGTACCATCTATGGTGGGGTGCAGATGGCGGACGGTACGTGGAGGAGGCGAATGAACCACAAATTGCATCAGCTGTTGGGAGAACCATCCATCGTTCACACCGCGAAAATCGGACGACTGCGATGGGCCGGGCACGTAGCCAGAATGTCGGACAGTAACCCGGTGAAAATTTCAAATCAAAATGAAATTTTGAGAGATTTATTTTCTCACCCAAAGACACAATCCTGAAGGGTGCCCCGTGGAATTCGACAACTTTTTGTTTTGTCACACGGTTAACGCGTTCTACTTGCCCGTTCGCCTGAGCAGACGCTGTAGCTACCTTCACGTGTTCGATGTTGTTTTCCAACAAATGAGATTCGAATTCCAACGAGGTGAAACATGATCCTCGGTCACTAATAATCCCTCGCGGCCGGCAGTAACATTCGAAGTATTTGTCTAAGCAAGCACAAACTTCCTTCGTACTTGTGGGGTTAACAGCATATAATTTAACGAATTTCGTAAAAGCATCCACGACAGCCAAGATATGTTTCCTTTTGGACATGGTCGACGGAAGAGGTCCAAAATGGTCAATATGAATAGTGTCAAACGGAACAGGTTTCTTCGGAATGTTGTGTAGTGCACGACCACCTTCGAGGCTCGGATCAGAATACATAATACATCGGACACAGTTTTTTAGCTTTCCACTTTGTCCTTCATTTTCGGAAACAAGTAATGCATTCTCAGTTGGTCTGTAGTATGATATGACTTTCCATTTCAGCAGGAACATAAAACAAAAGCTTGTTGTCTGGTTGTAAACGATACACCAACCCATCATCCAATGTGAAATTTTTGACAATCCCATGTTCGAGATCTTCCCTCAATTTGAGAATTGTCGAATCCCTTCCTTGAGCCACTTGCAACTGGAAATCAATATCATCTGGACTGATGCCAGAAACAATCGGATCGGAGTTAAGCGGAATACGACTCAGTGCATCAACGTGATTCATCAGTTTACCGTTCCGGTGCTGAATGGTGTAGGGTAAAACGTCCTATCGTTGTGGTATGCCCTAATGTTGCGGTAGTGTTAAAGTAGTCCATTCTGGATATAATACCATTGAAAACAATTGTGGGTACGCTAAAACTCTTGGGATTAACGACTAGAACAGCTTTTGTTTGACAAAATTCCGTTCAAAATGATGCAAAATCAACATTTTTTATTAAAAATTTGAACCCTTTGAGCCTATTATTGCGTAGTGCTAAGGTCCTATTGTTGTGGTATCGATCTCCATAAAAATTACATGCAATACCGCAACAATAGGACTGACCTTCAAAAAATATCGCAACGATAGGCAACTGCACGGATAACCACAGAAACTCATTAATGAGTAAAAAAGTACTCATTTTTAGTTCAAGTATGTAGCTGTCAGAAAATGGGGAAAATTTGACAACTTGAAATGTGTAAAAAAATACCCATTTTGAGAATGTTGTTTTGGTTGGAAAATGATTATCTTTTACTCTTAAATGGTTGAAAAAATACTTAGGAGAAAAATTTGAGCCCACAAAAAGTAAAGTCACAGAGGTAAAGTGTTTTTGTATATTAAATCTATAATTTAAATTTTATTTGAGTTGCTCAAGTTTAATATTACAACCGTCAACAACATGGGAGAGCTAGTACGTGCAAAAGTAAGTATGTGCTTTGTTTTTCACTTCGATTTTATTCCTCATGTTCTATATAATTTGTTTCAGCATGCAGGTGTCACGAGAGCCACATAATAGACACAGTTCAACATGGATCATATTGCTGAATTTTCTGCGAAAACCCATCAGCGGAACGACGCAAGGATTTCCGGGTCGAAATTCAGGAAAAAGACGGCACATCCCAGAAAAAAGATGACAAAAATTCGCCCAAGATATGCCGTCTTTTTCGGCTTGGGAAAACTTGTGTCGTTTTTTTGGCAAACGCATATTTTAATTTATATTTATGTGACATATAAATAAACTTATTGTGTTTATCTTGGTGTTTATATGGTTTCATTTGCTTTTTTATTTGAAGTGAGAAGAATTATTCAAATTATCGGTCGTTGCCTAAAAAAAATATTCCCAAAGCGAGTAAAATTTACCCATTCAAAGTTCTGAATCATTCTCGTAAATGGGTTAAAAAAGCCCCATTTTTTGACATATATTGCGTTTACTCATTAAAGAGTAAACAATGTTTTACTCATTTTATGAGTAGATCCACTTATTCTTCGAAAAGAGTGAAATTTTACTCATTAATGAGTTTCTGAGATTGTCCGTGTGCGTCCTATTATTGCGATAGTTTGTTTTTATTGTGATAAAAACAAAACAACATAAGTTCAGCACAATTGACGTAATATTTACAAAACTATAGTTAACGAGCATCGTATTTAACTACTACAATGTGGAAATCGACCAACAGGTAATTTTTGAAGAATTTTTGTAATCAATTTTGTTTTGACACGGTGCTTAACCCCTCCATAATAGGTCGTTTTACCCTAGTGATAATTTTCAAGCTCTAAAGCCCACCTTGCAATTTTCGCATTGATGCTCTTCTTGCTTAACGTCATTGTAAGAGAGTTGCAGTCAGTAATAATTCGGAACGGTATACCTTCTAGATAGATTCGGAATTTCCGTAGCGAATATATTATGGCCAGCGTTTCCAATTCAAAACTATGATAACGAGACTCAGCTAAAGTTGTTCGTTTGGAAAAATATGCAATTGGATGTAGTTTGCCATCGTCTTGTTTCTGCAGCAATATTCCACCAAATCCATCAGAACTAGCATCACAATGTTCACGTGTCGGGTTGTAAAGTGCCAGAACAGGAGCGGAAATCAACTTGGCACGTAGATTTTCGAATGCATGTTTACAATTTTCATCGAATTCAAACTTAGAGCCCGGTTTCACCAGATTGCGTAGTGGTAGTGAAATTGTCGAAAAACACGGAACGAAACGTCGGAAATACGAAAATAGCCCAATACACTTGCTTAATTGTTTCACATCTGTCGGAAGTGGTATACTCTTAATTGCTTCCAAGTGCAGGTTGTTTGGTATATAGAATAAATAGAATATTTAGAAATTTCTTTGGCAATTCGGCAGAATAATTTGCGTAAACTTTAGCAAAAATAATTCCCTTAGATGTGTGTTATTTCTCCATCAATTCTTGAAACAAATTCCTCTAAGAGTTTATGCATAAATTCTGACAGTATTTTTAGTGGAAAAAAAATCTATTTCTTGACCGTTTTATTTTTATTTTGACCGTACTGGAATTTCAGCCAAAATCTCCTAGATTATCTGCGAAAGCTTATTGGTGTGCAGATTAGAAATTCATTATTCGTGGGCAGATTCATCCCAGCAATTGCTGTGGTTAATATTTTATTTTATTTTATTTTATTGATGTATAAGGGGGCCAGGGGCCAAGTCACCGATGTGAATTTGGAATTCATATCGTCCATGATACACCAGGGACTTAAGGATAAGGCTTCACAACATCTTTACCCATGGGGGTTTTAAGTTTTGCGGGATATACTCATAGTATATCGCTGCCTAAGGAGTTGAGGCAGGTTGGGGATAGTTTTATGATGAATATTAACCCTTTCCCGCCCACGACTTTTTTCAAAGATTTCAATAGGAAGGAATCACCTTTGAGAAAAATGCCAGAACAAAAGTTTTTGTCATGGCTTAAATTAATAAAAAACGAAAAAAAAGGTTTTTGATTGTATATCAATAGTTAATTGATTGTTTTCAATAGTTTCACTATTTGTACTCAAAATTGATTATATTTCCAGTCTAATGGAACCATAAAGATGTGTCCAATATTCCTTTTTGTTGTTGAAACAATTCGATGAAGGTTAGAAGGTGCAAAATTTGATGGTGCACCACAGACACCATGGGTGGGAGAGGGTTAAGCTGTGGAGAAATGTCAGTTATTATATATGATTATATGTTTTACATTTAGTTCTAATTAAAATCAATAGCGTTTGGGTCATGTTCCCATTAAGCAACAGAAGCTCGAAAAGTACGTTAAAAACCTAATTCACCGAGTGGTGACACTGCCTTTCTCGCATTTAGCCAAGACACCAACCTTATATGGTGCTTACGTAGTCCGATTCCATTTTCTTAATAACTTTTAAACGCAATGGTCGAACGTTATCAAATTCAATAGTGATCAACTAGGGTTTGTCCCCCGTCGAATGCAACTTGTTGCGAGAAAATCGATTAAGAATTACTATATGAAAAAGTGGCTAATGTTTTTCGGTTTTCGTGTGCACACACACACACAGACAGACATTTGTTCAGCTCGACGAGCTGAGTCGATTGGTATATAACATCATGGGTCTCCGAGACTTCTATAAAAAGTTCGATTTTGGAGTGAAATGATAGCCTTTCGGTACAACTTTGTTGTACGAGAAAGGCAAAAATTAATCAGGTAATCATCAATCGCGCGTGTTTCAGTCTAAACATAATGATATTGATGATGAAGTAGGAAACTCTGTTGCATGAGATTTTGAGGATTATTTAGTGAAAGCCTCTAAAACTGCTTTAAAAGGCCAAAGCGGGCCGCAGTTTAGAACCGTTCACCAAGCAATCATCAAAAATTCTCTACTCACTACTCTCTACGATAGTCCTCGACAGCATCGGAATTGCCTCCAAACAAGATTCTACAGTTCATCAGCTTCAATTTGATGATGGGCTTAGGAAGTCTTATGATTGATCTCCACGTCTATGTTTCTATTGTCAATCTTTTCGTATCCTCAGTCATAATTTTGCTAAATGTTTAGTACGGTGTCATATCGTCTTACAATGTTTAATTCTACTATCATTTTGTCTGTCTTAGTTATTACATGTTTCCTACGTTATTAATTGACATAGGAAATCTTAGCGAACATGGGACAAATATGCGTATGACGGCAGTATAGCTGTCAGTAAATTGCCTCCATTTGTTTATCACTAAAGGTCAGCTTTGCTTAGACGAAAAACCTAGTTAAAGCGTTATGCGAAGATGAAGAAATGGCCCCTAAGTTGTCTAATCGCCCTAAAGCCTTAACGTAAGCGTAACTATAATTATGTGGGTCGTGGTCAGAGCTATAGATTCACTTTTCGGTGGCAAAGTAAGGCTTCATCACGCCTATTCCCTATCTATTAGTTAAAATTATCGAGAATGAAGCCATTATAAGATTGTTTGCATACCATCGTTATAATTTGTGGTATTTTTAATTATGGTTCTTCAAGTGAGCAGAAAAAGCCTATTGCAACTTGTGATATCGACCGGTCAACTCGAGTCCGTATATTTGAATGACCTGTGATCTCGTTCTGCTCTGTGTTGGACCAGTGGTCGCGGATGAGACAGCTAACACTACAACAACTCCCAATCCTAATGATCTTCTACATAGTATAGATCACCACATCCCCCTTTCTTTACATGAGAATATTACAAATACTATAAGTTGTTTGAATGACTATTATCGGGTGTATCTTACCTTAAACGCCTGTGTCATCAGTTTCAATTGAGGATCCTTACCTAAGCCTTATACAGGAATGTTAACTTACGAATACGCTTCGAACAGCGACGTTCAGCTACAGTTGGTTCAAGGTGTTCTGGTGTTTCACTAGACTCTCCCATCTGACTAGGAGCGGAAACCTTCTTTAGATGAGCCACGTTTCGCTCATAGCTTTTTCCACTATCCT
The DNA here is from genome assembly GCF_024139115.2 of Armigeres subalbatus. Taxonomy (NCBI): domain Eukaryota; kingdom Metazoa; phylum Arthropoda; class Insecta; order Diptera; family Culicidae; genus Armigeres; species Armigeres subalbatus. The sequence continues at coordinate 290,905,594 of NC_085140.1, read as the reverse complement.
TTGAATGCACCCGAACTTTTGATCCCTGTCGCTCGTCTACTAAGAATTCCTCAGATAAGAAACTAGTCGAGAGTTTGTTCGTGGGGTGTAAGTTCTTCATAACAACTAGATCTCCTGTACCGATGTCACTGGTCTTCGCCTTTCTTTTCGCATATTCTCCTTCCTTTCCTTTCCATTTTTGAACGGCATCTCTGTCTGCATAGTCTGATGGTACAACGGATGAACTTAGAACTTCTGGATCTGGAAACGTATACCTCAGTTTCCGATTCTGTAGCAGCTCACTCGGAGCCTTTCCTGTTGTTGTATGTGCAGTATTATTGTACATTTCAAGATACTGATTCATTTCAGCCTTCCAGTCTCCGTAGATAGCAATGGCTATCTTTAAACGTTTGAGAAGGGAACGATTCTGCCTCTCTACTTCACCGTTTGCTTGAGGCCAATAGGGTGAAGTGTGACTTCTAAAATATCAATTGCGACCGTCTCTTGAATCGCTTTAATTGAAATTTCCGTATCTTCGTAAAAATCATCTTCGGCTGAATCGTTCACAAGCGTAGCTAAAGTCGATGCGGCAATTCGACGAATGTAGACTTCCGATTCTTCTTTCCATGTCAACATGTGATGCCATTCGGGAGAGCGGATCAGCGATATTGGTTGAACCCCTTTTATAGACAACAGTGAATTTGAATGCCTTCAAGCGCAACATCCACCTTTCTATGCGAGCTGTTGGGCGCGAGTTTGATGTAAACAAAACTTCAAGTGGACGGTGATCTGTCTCGAGAGTGAAAGAAATTCCGAGAAGGTAATCCCTGAACCTCTCAACAGCCCAGACTATTCCCAGTGCTTCCTTCTCAATTGGTGGATATCGTAGCTCAGTTTCTGATAGACTTCTTGATGCATAACTTATAACGCGGGGTATTTTGTTTTTCAGCTGGATCAATACTGCTCCAAGACCAACACCCGACGCATCAGTAACCAGAATGGTGTTGTCCTTAGGATCAAAATAACCTAAGTTCTTTAGGTTTCACATTTGTTGTTTTAATCCTTCAAACGACCTTTGATGTGTAGAATTCCATTCGAATGGAGTTATATCTTTAAGGAGTGCTCTCAGAGGTTGATTCTCTGTTGCTAGGTTGGGAATGAATTTTGCAACATACGTAACGAGCCCTAGAAAGCTTCTCAGTTCTTCCTTGTTGCGCGGAGCCCGAAAGTTTAAAATAGATCGAATTTTTGCATCAGTTGGGAGAATCCCTTTTTCCGAGAAGTTGTGTCCCAGAAACGTTGTTTCTTGTTGCTTAAATCTACATTTCTGCATATTTAGCATGATTCCATGGTCTTTCAAAACCGTCTACGTTTTTCTCACCGAATCGTCATGTTCCTTTTCGGAAGCTCCCTAGACCATAACATCATCAATGAAGACCACCGTATTCTCACAATTCGAAAGAATGCTTTCCATCAAATTCTGGAAGAACTCTGGGGCATAGTTTACTCCGAAGAGTAGTCGTGTATATCGATATAGACCCCAATTGGTGACAAACGTTGTTATCTCGCGACTCTCTTCCGCCAGCTCAACTTGGTGAAAAGCTTGTTTAATATCCAAAGTTGTGAAGAATCTGGCCCCGTTGAACTTTGGAAGAATGTTTTCGAAGATTGGCCATGGGTGATTTAGACGCTGAATCGCTTGATTTGCCCGACGCATGTCGATGCAAAGTCGCAAATCTCCATTGTCCTTAAGAATAGGGACCAGAGGGGACACCCAAGGTGATGGCTTTTCAACACGTTCAATGATCCCCATGCTCAAAAGCTCGTCCAGCTTGCATTTAACCTGATCCAGCAATGGAACCGGGCAGCGTCGTAGAGGCTGAATTACAGGGGTAACACTTCTATCAATGGGGAGAACCAGTTGGAAATCTCTTGATTTTAGGGAAAAGCTCCGTTTCCTTCACTTGATTAACCCCGATTTGAAAGAACTTGGTAATCCGACTTGTAACAATCCAAGTTCTCGCGCCGTATTTTTACCTAACAAAGCTTGTTGACCGCCGCGTATGACGTAAAAAGTGGATCTAGTAGAAATAACATCGTTTTCGTCGGGCACTTCTATAACGGCATCGAATACCGTCAGTAATTCCAAAGGAATGCGTCCGTAGGCCATGAACTTCTTAGATCTGTCATACCTTTCAGAGTAGTAGATCGCCTTGTTAAGCTTCATTAGATCCCATGTTTTATCATCTATCAGGTTGTACGTAGAACCTGAGTCAATCAGCATTTCAATGTTGACTCCGCCAACCCGACATTTAAGAAGCTCATCATTTTCACTGTCGACTTTATAAACTGAAAACTCTTCAGCGTCCTATTTTTTAAAAGCCGAGTCGACGTTTCTTACGTGTTTGAATTTCTTATGCTCGGAGTTATACCGTTGAGGCGAAAGTTTACGCTTATGAGACTGTGAGTTATTTGGGAATTGAAGAGAAAAAAAATGAACGCTTAGCTATTTAACCTTAATACGCATAAGAGAATATATTTATGTATATTAGAAAAAGTATTATCTTACGGTTTTGTTGGACATCTTGCACTTCGACTGGAAATGTTCGAAATTTCCGCAGGTATGACACTTCTTATCAGTCGCAGGGCACTTTTGGGATGTCAAGTGTCGGAAACGACCGCATCGAAAGCATCTTTCTTTGAAGGCAGGAATTCCTGTGTTCTTGTAATATGGTGTACCCGATTTATGAGTGGTCAAACGGTAAACATCTATTCCTTGCTCTGGTTTTGAATGCATCTGAGCCGCTTGAAAGTTAATGGACTGGTGAGCGTTAACAATTTTGATACAAGTGTTCAATGACAAGTTTTCTTGTTCCAGTAATTTACGACGCAATTGGGTTGTTGGGTTGGGTTGTTAGAAAAATATGGGGTTTTAAATAGTTTAACAAAAAGAGCATGCTTTTCTGATCTCCAACATATTTTTATTTTGTCTGTAAACCTTTTATTTACATTTTTATACAGCAAACAATAACTCATTTCAATCGATAGAATGACACTAACATTCATAGAATGACAGTTGGCCCATGCAGCATAAGAACAAATTTTTAGTTCCATATAAATTTAAAATGCAAATTAAAAATAGTTCCCGGGCTCCAAAAATTCTGAAAAATTGGGGTTAGGTTTAGTTTTTTATGCAGCTTCAGAATATGTAAAAACATATATACCCCTAAACAACCCAATTCATTCGTTGAATTTTTGATTATTTTATCGACGATAGCTGTTTGACGACATTCGAGCTCAGTTTGCCCAAATGAGCATTTTCCGCCTTTTGTTGAACTCTTAGCAGAAATTTTTCAATAGGTTCATCATTTTCCGGGGTCATGGTCCAAAACTGAAATTGCTCGAAACTTGAGTGTTGTTTCGGAGCAAAATGCGCTGATAGATTTTCTTCGCTATCACGTATGGATCACTCCCATCTGAGCCACCAATGTCAGCTCCCGGAATCCCGTAAAATACCGATTGCAACTCAATGCCACCCATGGCTAGCATCTGAGCCTTACGGCTATGGCCATCCGAAATGTTAGTGGCCAGCATGACATTTTCAAACCATCTTATCCAAGATGTCCAAGCGCTTCTCACCTCCGTTGCTGGTAGGTGAGAGAACTTAAATTGCGGTAAATTATACGACGCTGGATTGAAGAATGACACCATCGGAATAATCGTTTCGTCATTAGCTATTATGTTCTGTTAGGAAAAAATAAGCAACACAGTCAACATTTATTACTGCACCTAATATCCTTTGGTTGCCTATAACTCTTAATAACTTATACGCAACAGTCCGCCATAATACATGAACATAACATAACATATAAAAACAATAATATATTGCGTGTGTAACTACATACACGAATGTTAAACGTAGCGATCAGAGCGCCCTTAGTGAATTTAATCACATCAGTTTCATGCTCTCGAGTGTTTTCTCTTCGTACAACTTTTAATTTTATTATTTTTGTTTACAGTGAATTTAATCACAGCGTTTTATTTTACGCTCTCAGTGAATTTAATCACAATGCCAGCGGCTCTGGTTATTTCATCAACCATTTACCAGTGAATTTGATCACAGCGTCTTCACGCTCTCAGTGAATTTAATCACAGCTTCTCTACGCTCTCAGTGAATTTAATCACAGTGCCAGCGGCACTCTATGCGCGTCGCGCAATTAATACGAAGTCAACATTCTATCAGGTGTTGACATCACTTGCATTACTCCGTTCATTTATGAATTGCATACATTCAACGTTGTCTAAAATAATAATGAGCATGTTTTTCCTCACTCTCTCATACTACCATAAAGTGTGCTAGCGTCATTGTCAATGGCACTTGATGCCACCCACGTGCAGTGCACACTTCACGGCGCATGCTCTCTCTACTTGCCTGATGACTTTCTCCATACCAGGGTTTCCATTCATTATGTCTTTTGACCGTCACGAACAAATGAAAAAAATAACATATCTGAATATCCTCTCATCTTTGTCATCGATTAGTATCATTCATCGACCAGGACATATCAATAGCACTCTCAACAATCAGTCTGCAGTGCACTATTTTATTGCAGTGGTAAATGACCTTGAATTTATATGTGCGTATCCATTTTTTTCACGGCAACGCAACTGGCCTTACCAAATGTATTGCTGTCGAACACATTTTATTCCATATGCACAGAGGATTCATTCTTCTGTTTCTTATGTCGAATTCGTTTTTAAAAAGTTCCAACCTAGGTTGGAACCAGTTCCAACCTAAGTGCTGTCAAAGTGTTTTTTTATTCGCTCAGGTTGGAACTAGGTTCGCACTAGTTCCAACCCCAAAGCTGTCGGGTTCGCACTGTGTTGTTTCACGGTTTCGCACCGGGTTCACCAATACAACTGTACTTCAACTGTCAAAACCACGTGGGTGGGTGGGACTGGGTGGAATAAACAAGGAGAAGGGAGGAATGAAACTGTCTGTTTATTAAAATAAAACGCGCGTTGAAAATCTTTTTTCCCGGGAATTTTGTGATATTCGTTATTGTAGTTTTAAATTAAATTAATCCGGTACTGTTCTCTAGATTCAGTTTTAAAAATAATTGTTAGGGTAGTTATGTATTCATAAGTTCATTCAGGTTTTCCTCACAGATGGTGTCCTAAATTAGGTCGGTGGATGGAATTACATATGTAGGGAATGTTTGGTTTGGGAATTCCCCTTGAAACCCGTTCATAAAATCTGCTAAGAATTCTCAGAAAAATATATTTGAGGAATACCGAATAGAATTATTTCTTATGCAGAATTTCTTTTGAACTCTTTCGTGCGTTTCAGAATTTTCTCCGGGAATTCTGCCAGAAATTACTTCAGAAATTCTTCCAGTAATTCTTTCAGGCATTCCTCCTTAGTTTTTCCAAGGGATCCTTTCGAGATGAATTTCTTTGGAAATTATTCTAGAAATATCTTTGAAAACTGTTCCAGGATTTTCTCTGAAAGTTGCCCCAGGAATTTATTTGGAAATTCCTACAATATAAGTCTTCTGGAATACAAGAAATTACTCGAAGTTTCCTTCAGGAATTGCTCCGCAAGTTTCGTACATAAATTCTCCCGGAAGTACCTCGAGCAATTCCTCCGGGAGATTCTTGAAATCCGGCGGAAAATTTTCCCGAAGTGTGAGGCTCCCTTTATCAGGAGAAGTAGCGAGGAAAAAAATTAGCGAATCCTGGAGAATTTTTATTACATGCTTTTGAGTGTTCTCCGAAAAAAACTTTTGCAGAAATAGATGATTTTTTGTAGAATAGAAAATCTCTTTCACATGAATTATATACGGAATTCTTGGTATAAAAATGTGCACGGGATTATTGAATATAATTGAATAGGGGAACTGTTCCGATCTCCATCTCACTGAACATATATTCATCTCATCGCGAAACAAAAAATTCGCCTCTTTTTGTCAACATGCGTGCTCACTGCTGAGAAAAATCACAAAAATAATAAACAATCCAAATTCCTTTCAATTGCTTTGTTTTTGATGGGATGAATATCGGAGCCATGAGATGAATTCCAGGAGCAGTTTCCCTATTTATATCCACCCAAAAGTAAATTCCACTATCCGCAAAAATCAGTTCACGCACTTGAACATATTTATTTATCATGATCTGATTAGTCAAGGCCAACGCACTGCCAGTGCACTGAATGTCCTGGATCATATGTTTCGAATCAAAACAAACACGATGCTACGCACACCAACATATCCACTGACAGATGGAACTGAAAATGTTTTTTTATTCAGGGTTCGGGTTGGCACTGACCCAGGTTTAAAAACGAATTCGACATTATACAAGCACACCATTGAAGTCCACATGCAAACTTGTATTAGTACCATCGTCATTCAGAATTTATCCCATTCACACAAAGGTTTTGTTCGTTTTTCACTGTTCGGATTTTTTTCCCCTCAACAGCACTGATGCACTTGGAGATTGTTATCTCAGCTCGCCTCCACCAACACAAAGAAGAAAAAAAATTGGCGTCTTTTGGCGTACCCATGCTTGATCTAAAGCTCACTTTCCTGTTTTCATCTTACTTGAGAATTACTGATTTTTTTTTTCTTTTCTGTATGTTCGTTGTTAATACTCCATTTCACACATATTATTTTCAGAAGGAAAAACCCAATGCTAATTTTCCAAACTATTTTCCTCTCTAGAACTTTCTATATGACCCCCCCTTTTCCATTAGAAGCCATTTTTTTTCACCGTCACTGTTTCAAACATTCGAAAATGGCGGACTGCAGCGCTTCTATTTTTTTTATATTAAAAACAAAATTTATTCACTTCAGTACACATTTCTCATTATGAAATTCTTTTTCCGTATCGTTACCTTTTTTTCTCCAAATTTTCACTATCCTTCGACACTATTGAAATCCGCGTTTTTCCGTTTTACCTCGTCGCCACGTGTGATATCGACCGGTCAACTCGAGTCCGTATATTTGAATGACCTGTGATCTCGTTCTGCTCTGTGTTGGACCAGTGTTCGCGGATGAGACAACTAACACTACAACAACTCCCAATCCTAATGATCTTCTACATAGTATAGATCACCACACAACTAAATGTAAAGAAATGCAACATATCATTCAGCAGAAAAAGAACAACACCAAATACACAAATTGTACTAGGAAACAAAACTGTAGAAAGAAGTGAAAGAGTTAGGGATTTAGGGGTGATTTTAGATTCAAAACTAACTCTTGTTGATCACTATAACACAATCATTCACAAAGCTAATAATATGCTAGGCTTTATCAAGCGCTTCTGTTTCAACTTTCAGGATCCCTACACAATCAAAACACTATAGGGGGAGATCCCCCAGCGCCGGACACCTCCCAACACCGGACACTTCTCAAAACGATACTTGCAGAGGTCCTTCCACCATCTAATGTAGTGCAAAGGATAGCTATTTCAAAGTCCTTTACCTGTAGGAAAAATTTGATCTTTAGGTTGAAAGCTTTGTTCAAAATTTAGGATTGAAAAAAATGGTCAAAATTTTCTTGTTTTACCTTACTTTAGAAGGTTTGAATCAACAAGATCGAATTGATTGGAAGCATTCTAATCATGTAGAGATGGTCAACATCAGCCATATTTTGAATAAGTATCTTGATTTGTTAGGTACGTTATGTAATGTTGGTGCAAAATCAATTTCGTCTATCCGGCAGCTGTCCCCCAGCTGTCCGGACAGTGAGATTCTTATGTAAGCAAATAGTCATTTTTGAACCTGTTTTTTAAACTTACTTTAATTTAATTGCTTCTTCTAACTAAAGTATCAGGAAGCTACAGAAATAAGTAGAACGAAAATTTGAAGATGGCATTAAAAAAGGTGAGAATTCCGAGTAGGATGTAAGAAATTTAGCTGGAGAGTCGAATAAGCTCTATTAACACATTTTAATATCCACAACTGTCTCTACTCATATAATAGCAACTTCGCTATATAACATGCTGCAAAAGTTTCCGGTACAAGGGTACGCTTTTCTGAAAGGTGAAATTTTCCACCAAAATTCATCATTAAAATACATTGTCACAAAACGTGTTCAAATGCTCATGTATAGTTTGTATGATTCATCAATGATCATATTTTGTGTATATGGTATACCAGTTAACATAATCCGTATAGTTAGTGAGATTTTTGTTAAATGGCTTATGTGTCCGCCACTGGGGGATCTCCCCCTATATTTCATATGTACGATCCATACTGGAATATTGTAGCATTGTATGATCGCCTTACTTAACCACACATGAAGAAATAATAGAATCAGTACAAAAACAATTTCTACTATACGCTCTTCGTAAATTAGGTTGAACGTCATTTCCTCTTCCATCTTATGAACGTTGCATGCTTATAAACATACAAACATTGAAACAGCGTCGAGAGTTTGCAACGGTTTCATTTGTTAACGATATAGTATCCCAACGTGTTGACTCAACTGAAATTTTGTCGAAATTAAATTTTTACATACCTTCTCGGCTACTTCGACATAACTAACACACTAACCACCGCCGAACAAATGATGCCAAATTTGGACCTCTTAACCGAATGATGGCTGTTTATAATCAACACTGCGAAGCTATTGACTTATCAATGTCTTAACATAACATTAAACAATATTTTCAAAAAACAAACATAAGAAATTCAACAATTTAAATTCATAATTACAAACAACTTCAGCAAAAAAAATATTTTTTTTTAAATGTTTTTTATTGTATTTCATAATCTACTATAGCATTACGAAAGAAAAAAAACCCAGATTAATCCACCTAGCGGTGATGGTGCCTTTCTCTTTTTTTTCGAGTGAGTAATTTCTACGCACTTTTGGTATGAAAAAAAAGTATTTTGGCCATAACTTCTGAGCCCATAGTCCAATCCGGCCAATTTTCAATAGGGACAATGGGATAGGATTCTGCGTCGAATGCAACATGTTGCGAGGATAAGTCCCTAGATAGTGCCTAGGATAAGTGCCAAAAAACGAGTGAGATTTTTTCATGTAAAAAAATGTATTTTGGCCATAACTCCTAATCCCATAGTCCGATCCACCCAATTTTCAATAGGAAACAATAGGACAGGATTTTGCGTCGTATGTAGCTCATTGCGAGCAAATCGGTTAAGGATAAGCACCTTAAAAATGAGTGAGATTTATTTGTCCACAGACATACACACACATACACACACACAGACATCACCTCAATTCGTCGAGCTGAGTCGATCGGTATATAACACTATGGGTCTCCGGGCCTCCTATAAAAAGTTCATTTTTGGAGCGAACATATAGCCTTTACGTATACTTTGTATACGAGAAAGGCAAAAACATGTATATGTATTTGTACTAGTCTACGTCGGTTGACGAAATAAATAAACAAACAAACATAACAAAATAAAAGGCGCCACGTTCCTAGTTTTGATAAAACTTCTACTCAGTGAATCCAACAGTCAATTCCCTATTACCATCGATAAAATTGGTCACACTCAATAAAAATAAGTACCTCTAATACTCCGGAAATTCTGACGGAAATTTTCTTGGAAATGTTAGCAGAAATCCAACTGCTTTCGCATCTGCTGCAGAAGTCGTAAGAAAGAATGAAGATTACTTCTCCTGGCCAAGCCCATCTTCACCGTAACTTGGGAGGGGAAGGAAGTGTTGATGTAGTACTTACTTAATGAGAGGCCCCCGACTCAGCGACACCCTCATAAGTACAAAGGAGTTGGATATTGGGGAAGGTATTTGTTGGGTCATGATTTGCCTGTAGCTGACAATGTGGCCATGGTAGATCTTACACCGTAACACAGAGCAAAGTTGTCTACCCTGCGTTACGGGGATACAAAAGCTCCCCTGGGATTTTTTTCAAAACTTCATTTGAGAATTTTGACGTAAGTTCAAGTAAATTCTTCAAAAACAACCTGCGGAAAATCGTCAGAGCCTACTTGCGGAAATCTCTTCATGAGTTCCTGCGGAAATCGCTTTACATTTTTTGCAGAAATTGAAGAAAATCAAGTGGCGTCTCTTTCCTCATAATATATGTTTAAAGAATGTTTAAGAGTATAATACATGCTGTTCAATAAGTGCTCAGACATATCCGAAAAATAATGTTTTTAGCCTTCAAACGTAAGTTTTGTTCTCAACAACATTTGCTAATGAAAATAATGCCTATCAAGAAAGACATAAAACTAATTTTCGAAAAAATATCCTTAGATCTAGCATTTTATTTATTAATTTTTTACCTAAAACTAAATCCGCGCAAAACCCTAAAATCATTATGTAAATCCGCGCTGAATCATTCCGCGAAAACCGCGAAATGCGCGTGGTCATAACAACCCTAAACGACTCTGGGTTAGATGTTTTAAGTCCGGTTTATTGTTGACAGACAGACAGGAAAATGACTACAGTAACCTGTCCTAATTCCGCGCATCGCCTAATACCGTGGTTTTCATCAAAAATCAGAACCTAGCTATCATGGACATCGTATTATTTGGTGAAATGTTCAAACATTTTATGTTTGGACATTTCACCAAATAATGTGATGTCCATGATAGCCAGGTCCGATTTTTTATGAAAACCACGGTCCACGGTATTAGGCGATGCGCGGAATTGGGGCGAGTCACAGTACCTATGGGAAGGGAGAAAGGGAAATCTATACAAAAAACACAAATTTTTAGACTTTGCTAGCTACCGTGACCTGCCCTAATTCCGCGCATCGCCTAATACCGTGGTTTTCATCAAAAATCAGAACCTATCATGGACATCGTATTATGTATTTGGTGAAATGTTCGAACATATTATGTTTGAACATTTCACCAAATAATGTGATGTCCATGATAGCCAGGTTCTGATTTTTTATGAAAACCACGGTATTAAGCGATGCGCGGAATTAGGGCAGGTCAGGTCACGGTATCACAATACCAAAACAAATAGTGTTCATATGGTCAACATAGACTAGTTCTTCTAAGTATTGGCTTTAGTAGAAGCAAAACTTCTGTTGGGGTTTAGTCTTGACAATTTAAGCCACCAGAAAGCTCCAGCTGGATGCCCTAAAAAACTGTACTGCCTTTCTCGCATTTAGACAAGACACTACCTTGTATGATTCCATATGCTACTTGTTCTGGCAACCCTGCCCAGACGCAGCCGCGTCACAACCGACATTTGGCCGATTAGGTAAATTAGCTGATATGATGGTGAGAGTGAGTGATGAAATTGAAAAGCGAGGAGGAAACATATACGTTGAAGAGGTAAGGGAAAATATAAACAAATGGCTGAAGTTGAGTAAAGTGGATTGATAGCGAATCGTAGAAATTTATTGTGAGGGTAGAGTTGGAGATATAATTTGAATAAAGTGTTAGTGGCTGAGGTGAATTAGGTGGAGTTTGGTCAGCAGATCACAGTAACGCACACTGTAAGTAGGTCGAAATGTGAATAAACACATAGTGAAATTTTAACATTATAAACAGCTGACGGACGACAATACAGTGGTGCTCGAACTATTGCGGACAGCCCACGGAAGAGTAAGACGACATTTAGACGAACGACATATAAACGAGTAGGACAGACAGGTAAAATACGAAACACGCTAAAAAAAGACAAGAGAATAGAAATGAAGAGTTATATTAATTAATAGAAAAGGTCAAAAAGGACGATTGAGACGGAAGACAAAGGAGCAAAAACAAACTAAATTGTGAGTAGAAATTATACAAAAAACGCTCAAAATTGTGAATCCTGTAAATTTAAATCAAATTAAACTTCCACAGTTTGATCATCCTTTTAAAGGTTGATTCTCAAAAACGGTTTCGTTTTAAAATCCGACCGTCCGAACAAAATCAAAAATTTATATCGGATTACTTCGGAATGGCTTCCTCTCCATCGAAAAATGAGCAATGTTTGTTCTGCTCAATGTCGGAGTCGATGTCGGAGGATGTGGATTGGGTCCAATGTGGGAAATGTAGGCAGTGGGCTCATTTCTCCTGCGCTGGCGTAGACCAGGAAGTTGTGAAAGCCGATTGGCGCTGTCTAGTGTGTGTTTCCGCTGGTGCTCAGCAGTTGAAGGTTCCGGACACGAGGAGCAAGACGCGAGGTGGTAAGAAGGCCGGCCAAAAGAGCGATGGATCCGAGCAGGGAGTTGGTTCCGATGCAGATCCGACTGAGAAGCAGTTGGAAGAGGAACAACTCGCCAAGGAAAAGGCCTTTGCAAAGCGGATGGAGGCGCGTAAAAAGCTACTCGCCAGGCAGAAAGCGTGGAAGGAGGAAGAGCTGAGGCAAGAACGGGAGATGCGTGAGCTGGAGCTACAGATGCAACGCGAGATACAAGAGCAGCAGTTACAGCAAGAGCAGGAAATGTTGGACGCTCAACTGGCTGCGGAGAAGGAATTTTCGGAGAAGCGGGATGCGATCCGGCAGCAATTCGACAGCAGTGTCAAGAGGGTTAACGCTTTGAAGGACCAAGGCGGTGCTGTTGGCGGGACGAAAGAAGAACAGCCCAAGCGAAAAGTGGAGAAGTGGCTGGACGTCCACACCAAGAAGACGATCGAGCAGCTGTCGACCACAGACTTTCGGGGAGCGTATCCGAAAGGAACAGACCCGCCGGGCATGGGAGCAGGTATCCGTAAAGTTAAGCCTAAGTCTACGAAGAGAGTGCCCATACTCGCTAACAGTAGAGACGAATCGGACGAAGAAAGCGAAACCACCGAAGAGTCGGATGACCAGGTGGAAAGCAGCCACAGCCGGCATAGTAGTGTGCGGAGCAGCCGAAGCCCTGACGGGCCGGGGCGTGAAATCGATCGTATCACGAAACGGCAGCTAGCCGCTCGCAAAGCGGTATCTCAGCATCTCCCGAAATTTCGTGGAGAACCAGAAGTCTGGCCGTTGTTCATCAGTAGTTTCGAGCACACGACAGCGGCGTGTGGGTTTTCGAACCTGGAAAATTTAAAGCGGCTGCAAGACTGTCTGCAGGGTGATGCACTCGAAGCAGTCAGGAGTCGGCTCGTTCTGCCAAACTCGGTACCAGATGTGATAAACGACCTTCGAAATATATTTGGGAGGCCGGAGAAGTTGCTGAAGACGCTTCTGACCAAAGTCAGAAGCGCCCCTGCACCGAGAAGTGATCGACTGGAGACCTTTATCCATTTTTTTCACGGTGAAGCAATTGTGCGACCATCTTGAAGCAGCACAGCTCAGAGACCACCTTAACAACCCTATGCTGGTGCAGGAGTTGGTTGACAAGTTGCCACCGAGCTACAAACTGGACTGGGTCCGGTTCAAGCGGGGAACAGTCCGCTTAGGATGTTCACAAACTTTGCAGCTGAAATCGTTTCGGACGTGTCCGAGGTCACAGAGTTCAAATTGCTATCCGTGAGCGATCGAGTGCGATTGAGGAAAAACGTCGGCAAGAGTTTGTACATGTGAATGAGAATGAAGAGGAACAAAGCGAAGATTCCAGCAATGAGTCATTCGGCCGGAGTTGTTGGATCTGCGGTAGGACGGATCATTTGATCAGGAGTTGTAGAGAATTTAAGGCAATGAACATTGTGCGTAGGCTTAGGGAAATCAGGAGGCAAAAAATTTGTGAGGTCTGTCTAACAAAGCATGGTGACAATCACTGCTTTTCAACTGCTCGGTGTATGGTAACTGGATGCCGAGGATACCACCATACTCTTCTGCATCGAGTGGAAGCGTCGGTACAGCTGCAGAAAGTTAAGTCCAGTCATTCGGTGATTTTTCGTACGATGCCGGTAACGCTGTATGTAGGGAAGCGTAAATTCGATACTGTCGCATTTCTGGATGAAGGATCATCGGCAACGCTAGTGGACGATGTAGTGGCCAAACGACTGCAGGCACATGGTACTCCTGAACCGCTCATGGTGACGTGGACAGGAAACATAAACCGCTTCGAAAGCGAATCAAAAACCGTACAGCTGATGATGTCCGCAAAAGGCTCCGACAGGAAATTCTCTTTGACCAACGCTCGTACAGTGTCTGAACTACAGCTACCCAAGCAAAATGTACGGTATCGAGAATTGATGGAACGCTACACACATCTTGCGGACGTGCCGATTGAAGAGTTTCCGGAGGGAGTGCCAACTATTCTACTTGGATTGGATAACCTCCATTTGTTTGCACCATTAGAGTCTCGTGTAGGTAAATCGAATGAACCGATTGCCGTGCGCTCGAGAATTGGTTGGACAATCTATGGTGTGGAGAAACGGAAGTGGAGAAACCCGGAAATATCGACGGACGGAAAACAAAAGGAAAATAATTCAACTAAGTCCGAGAAGCTGAAACAGGTGCTAAAAAAGTTCGGTGACTTGAGATCACCGCAAGCGGAAGTTTATGTTGAGAGTAATTCCAATCGGAAGGGTGTCCAGAAGTTAAGGGAGGTAACCCTGAGCCGGAAGTGGCCTCCGGGGCAGTTACGGGCCGGGGAATGTTCTGGCAACCCTGCCCAGACGCAGCCGCGTCACAACCGACATTTGGCCGATTAGGTAAATTAGCTGATATGATGGTGAGAGTGAGTGATGAAATTGAAAAGCGAGGAGGAAACATATACGTTGAAGAGGTAAGGGAAAATATAAACAAATGGCTGAAGTTGAGTAAAGTGGATTGATAGCGAATCGTAGAAATTTATTGTGAGGGTAGAGTTGGAGATATAATTTGAATAAAGTGTTAGTGGCTCAGGTGAATTAGGTGGAGTTTGGTCAGCAGATCACAGTAACGCACACTGGAAGTAGGTCGATATGCGAATAAACACATAGTGAAATTTTAACATTATAAACAGCTGACGGACGACAATACAGGGGTGCTCGAACTATTGCGGACAGCCCACGGAAGAATAAGACGACAATTAGACGAACGGCATATCAATGAGTAGGACAGACAGGTAAATTACGATACCCGTTAAAAATAGACAAGAGGAAAGAAATGAAGAGGTATATTAATTAACAGAAAAGGTCAAAAAGAACGATTGACACGAAAGTAAAAGGAGAAAAACAAACCAAAGTTGTGAGTAGAAATGATACAAAAAACACTCAAATTTGTGAATTCTGTAATTAAAATTTAAATCAAATTAAACTTCCACAGTTTGATCATCCTTTTAAAGGTTGATTCTCAAAAACGGTTTCGTTTTAAAATCCGACCGTCCGAACACTACTCTTATTCGCATAAGAGTCCCCTGACAGTTTTATCCAACTTTAATAATATGCCGTTGTTTTCTTCAGTTCAAACTTATTTTATATGAAGGAATACAAATCTGCTATCCTTTTAAATATTTTAAATATAAATTTTGCATTAATTAATAAGCGTTGCCACCATTCTTGAAAAAAAAATCGGTTTCGGATTTTTTTTTGTAAAAAAAAAAAAACAATGAGCAAACAATGGAACCGCATTTTTCGTCGCATGCAACTTCTGTCTAGATTGATAAGAAAATCTCAAAAATCCATCGAAAGATAAAGACGCTATTAGCGTTTGACATCTCTCCTAATTTCGCGACGGTCTCGAGTTTGGAAATAATTAATGGAAATTATTTTCGTTTTACACCCTGTATCCGAGCTTTCCATTAGCCTAGTTATATTGCCACAAATTATTCCGCTGAGGTGCGCCCTCCAAAACAGCTGTTTCAGTTGTATCGTAAACTATCGAGTAAGCCAATGATAATATTACGATAATGAATGTGTGTGCATTGTAATCAAATATGACATGAATATGAATGTGAAATGTAGTTATGATGAGATTTTTGCAAACCACCTGTTAGGTTCCTTGAACTTTTAACAAATATAGAAGCGAAAAGTAGTAAAATCAATGTCACAATTTTGTTCGGTGTACCACTCGTCCTTTTCGTCCTTTTCTAACCTATGAAATCTGATGTGTTAAAATCCCTTTGAACAATTAAAATCACGGAACCTTTTTTTTCACTTTTAGAATAAGAATCATAAATCTAAAGTACTCACGTGGATTTTACGCTGATTATTTTCACCCGGGGCATCTGGTCCTTCATCAGGGGGCGACGTAATTCACATCGGATCGCGAATGGTACAACAGCCCGTTGTCCGGAGTGCTGATGAAACTATTTTCCGGAACCAGGCCTGCATGTTCGGCACCACAAATTCGTTCATATCCACTTCCATGGTCATTTTCACACACGAGTTAAACTTTTCTAAGGGAATTCCGTGCGTTTGTTACGACTTTAATTGGACGACCGTTAACTGGATGAAAAAGTAAAATATCACTCAAAACGTATCAGCAAAGACCGACGACGGTCGGTCGGCGTTCTTTTGTTTTGTTTCCCGCATGTTTGCGTCGTCGTCTTTCTCGGATGATGCGGTGTAAACCGATGATTTTGTTTTCGTATTTACAGAAAAAAGACAGACAGCTGATTTTAACGTAGCATGTGAAGGAGCAAAAGGGATGTAAATACTGTTTTTCTTTTTCTGCAGCACATTGGCGTTGATAGCTGTGAAGAAAAGGGGCAGCGTGCTAAATATTTTTTTTATTTCAGTGCCTTTTAGTATACATCTAGAAAAAGTACCTAATTTTATGTACTTTTTTTCTTGCATCTCCTTCCTCTTCCCATTGTTGTCATAAATGAAGAGCAAAACCACTCAACAAGGACATTAAAGTGTGGGAACCAACGTTGAGTAATCCCGTTTACGAAAATTGAGTGAAATTTACCTAACTTTTGATCAGTTTCTATACAAAATTACGTATATTTTACTTAATATTAAGTGAATTTACTTAATTTCTAAAAGTTACTCAATTTTGGTTCCACACTGAAACCCCGATTTGAGTACCATATTAGGTACTTTTTTCTAACCTGTAGATAGTACACACGCTAACCTGGAGCTACCCAGAATTATGTCAAAGTGACCCAAATTCAAAAACCGTGGTTACTCTAATTTGGGTTCGAGTAGATCCAGTTGAAAACCGAGTCTCGGACAATCGCATTTTCTCCCATTTTTGGATGTCGCAACTGCATCGCGGTAGTGCGCATCTATGCATAGCCGTGCGCCATCCTGCGCACCACCGCATGCAGTTGCGACACTTGGAAATGGGAGAAAATGCAATTGTCGCAGAGCTCAGTTCGGCTTTCAACTGGATCTAATACCTAAACTCAAACTGGTAATCAGTAGCGAAAAATCTGATCCGGTACCCATCTTTTCGCTTCAGAATATTGTTATTGTATAACAAATGTTAAAAATACAGTTTCCAACGTATATCATTTGCTGTGCCGACAATGCTCGCCTTGAATATTTAACCATTCTTACTCATTTTGCTGCCATAACGATAAATTAACATTTTCTCCGGAATGCAACGTCGGCGCCATGTTGCTGTATCCGAAAATGTTTAAGTCCCCATTTACCCAGATTTCGTTCGTCTGACTCAGATCCATTTTGTTGACATACCCAGATTTTGACAACCGCTATATCGAAAAATCCGAGAATCGACCCGGCACTGGGTTGTTTCAGATTAGCGTGCACGCTAACCTGGAGCTACCCAGAATTATGTCAAAGTGACCCAAATTCAGCAAAACCGGGGTTACTTATTTGGGTTCGGTACCTAAGCTCAAATCTGGGTAATAGTATAAGCGAAAAAATCTGGGTATCCGGTACCAGCTCTTTTCGTTTCGAATATTGTTATTGATAACAAATGTTAAAAAATACAGTTTCCCTAACGTATATCATTTGCCGGTTGTGCCGACAATGCTCCGCCTTGATATATTTAACCATTCTTACCTTATTTTGCTGCATAACGATAAATTCAACATTTTCTCCGGAATGCAACGTCGGCGCCATGTTGCTGTATCCGAAAATGTTTAAGTCCTATCCCAGATTTCGGGTTCGTCTGACTCAGATCCATTTTGTTGACATACCCAGATTTTGACAACCGCTATATCGAAAAATCCGCAGAATCGACCAACTGGGTTGTTTCAGATTAGCGTGCACGCTAACCTGAGCTACCAGAATTATGTCAAAGTGACGCAAATTCAGCAAAACCGGGGTTACTCTAATTTGGGTTCGACCTAAACTCAAATCTGGGTAGTACAAAGCGAAAAATCTGGGTATCCGGTACCCAGCTCTTTTCGTTTCGATATTGTTATTGTATAACAAATGTTAATACAGTTTCCCAACGTATATCATTTGCCGGTGTGCCGACAATGTCTGCCTTGATATATTTAACCATTCTTACCTTATTTTTGCTGCATACAACGATAAATTCCAACATTTTCTCCGGAATGCAACGTCGGCGCCATGTTGCTGTATCCGAAAATGTTTAAGTCCCCATTACCCAGATTTCGGGTTCGTCTGACTCAGATCCATTTTGTTGAATACCCAGATTTTGACAACCGCTATATCGAAAAAATCCGGGTAGAATCGACCCGGCCACTGGGTTGTTTCAGATTAGCGTAGAATCTATAGATGAGCGGCTAGGTGAGTCGATTTTTTGCCGTGCAAGCGCATATGACGTCACAGCCTCAACGTTTTCATTGTAATCGTGACGTCATGCTCGTTTGGAGACACGTTTGACAGTTCGTTTGAGACAGAGGATTTATCTTCGCTCATCTATATTCCACATATTTTAGGTGTGAAATATTCACGATTTGTTTACTTTAGTTATTGACAGTTCGTTGGTTATTTCGCTGTGATTGAAAATAACCTCGCCTCGTGATTTGACAGTTCGATAGTTAAACTTTGTTAGCGTAAAAATTGGCGCCAAATCTATTGCGCTCCAAATAACTATCAATCTGTCACAATTCAAATGGGTCGGCTTCGAAGTAAAATTTCAACAACGATGGGAAAATAACCACCGAACGTCAAATTTTAACTAAAAGTTAAACGAATCGGTGGAATGGTTCACAGCCTTAGACTATGTGTACAGTAGACGTTCGATAACTGCAAGTCATTTAACTGCAATGCTTTTTAACTGCAATTCGATAGTTGCAACAGTTTTGTAGCGTCGGACTGCTAAACTTCAAACTGATGTCAGACTCAATGACAGCTGCATTGCGCTGCACATTTAGATGCACTTTAT
This sequence comes from Armigeres subalbatus, assembly GCF_024139115.2. NCBI lineage: Eukaryota > Metazoa > Arthropoda > Insecta > Diptera > Culicidae > Armigeres > Armigeres subalbatus. The sequence continues at coordinate 290,886,548 of NC_085140.1, read as the reverse complement.
TGCATCTGACGTCGATTGACAACCGTTTGACGTCTAGAATGCGTTGCAGTTATCGAACGGCATTCGTTAACTGAAAAGTAAACATTTTGCAGTTATCGAACGGCACTGTATATATACATAAGCAAATTTAAAAGATATTTTAGTTACTAGATAAAGATTGTCGCTGTCGTCGCTGTCCGGAACATCTTTTTCAAGGATAGGGTAAATGTCAGAAGGAAAATCCATACGAGACAGGTATGTACCACACAGCAGAACAAAGGGAACCGAAGAAATCTTTATCTAGTAACTAAAATATCTTTTGCAAATTTGCTTGCAAATGCTTGAAAAAATTAAAACGGTTTGATTTTGGTTTGAGTTGAGGGGGTGGAGTCAAGGTTCGCCGAACATGTTTGAGCATTTGTGTGAGGTTGCACAAACTCCCATATATTTTTTTAGTTGGTACTCTGGCGCTTCGGTCGTTCGTGTGTGATATTGTTGGTCGAATAAATTGATTGTTCGTGCCGCTGTTGGTAAAACTTAATGGATGTTGGCATAAGGGGTCGTTCAAAAATTATGTCACAAGTTTTAGGAGGGTAGTCAGATGTGTGACAGTACATGTACTAGGTATACAAAAAGCGTGACAGAGAGGTGGGGGAGGGGAGGAGGTCTAGAAATCCCAAAAAGTAGCGGACGTCATATTTGAATCGCCCCTAAACGAAAGGTAGAGTCAATGTTGGTCAAACTGCTTGACCGTGTGTACGTTCCATTACAGGTAATGAAGCAATCAATTATTAACTAAATAAATCATTACAATCCATAATCCGTGTCATTCATGTGTATCAAGATGATTGATCATTATATTTTGCGTTCGATATTTAGTAGTTTCAAAGTCATTCAATTCGAATTGTATATGTAGGACTTCTAGTACGAACGTATTTCTACAACTCTGCCAAATCGTTGTATGAATTCCTCTAGTAACGGAGCTACAGTTATAGTTTCAGTAACTTAGACTAAATGATAACATAATTCCATTCATTTAGTTAAAGTACTGAACTAGCGCTATAACTCCGTTATTAGTTGAATTCTAACAACAAACCATTAGGCACAGTGTATAGATAAACCTTCGCACTAGTCATCAACACATTTCGAAATTCAGTTTCTGAATGAGTTATTGACAACTATTAAATGATCCAACGTAAATTACTAAATGATCGATAACATCCTTGAAAGTGTTACTATCGTGCCTCTAGTGAGTTATTACACTTTAGTTTCGAAAACATATCGATATCTGTCTCTATCAATGATGTAGAATTTCTGTCGACTTCCCTGCTTTAATAAAGTGACAGCAGCCGATTTCTTTGAGGATCATCACCTCAGAATGATAGAAAACAATGGGAACTTGCATTCTGAGGTGATAATATGCAAAGAAATCCTCTGCTTGTCACTTTCATTCGAAAGAGGGAAGTCGACGAAGAGAATTCTCTCTTGCGACATTCACCCTTTTACCAGATAGGGCTTGAATTTAACAATTTTCGGTAGTGATTACGAAACAAAAGTGCATTCTGATCAATGTGGTAAATAAGAAGGTGCTGATGCAGAGGATTCACTCCTTCTTATTTACCAAATCAATCTGTACGTGAATGCAGGTGCTGGACTCCATATTACTTCGCGCGGAAAACTGGATACAGCAGCAACTGGTGCATTTTCTTGTGGGCTAAGTCAATGCTGTCCAACGTGTTTGGCGTGTACTCACATAACGTGCGATTTCATCGGTAAAGAGTTTTGCGCTGCGTGTTGAGTTACACCGTCTATTTTGAATTTTCATTCATGAAAATCCGAAGATTTTCACGAATATCCGAAGCCTCCGAGCAGCTCCGACGTTGCTATCCATATGCTGCTGGGGAAAAGAAATAGCTAACGACTGCCCTTACGCCATTCGCCAGCCATGACAGCACGGTTGGGTTTTATCTTTCGAGTGAAGAGTATCATTTGGCACCACGCGCAGGTGGAAGGTTGCTGTGTTCGATGACGGACGGGTCGCCAATTTCCAGTCGGGTTTTATCTTCGTGTCTTTCGGACGTGACTTTGAAAACGTGCGCTTGTTGTGAAATTGTTTGTATTGAATTTCATCCTCTTATTCGCGTTGTAGCAGAAAGGAAGTAATTGGAAGTGCTACTTTTCTTTCTTTGCGTGAGCTGTTCATTAGCTGTCAATGGTGCGGATTCTGTTTGTCTCGTGTAAATTACTAAAACGCGTGACGATACGGGGATTGCTTCGTTTATTATTGTGGCGCATGTTTGCCACAATTTCGTTTTTGGTTTTGTATAGCTTTAACTACTCAGTTCAGATATTGCATAAATTAAACTAAACGTATAAATGCCGATGGCGACGTAAAGTTGTGATATCGATGGCAAAATTTACATTTCATATCATTTGAGAGTGGACAGAAACGGTAAAAGCTATATCGAATGTTGCGTTGTTTTCACCTCACTTCGATGGATATACGATTGTGTGTGTGTTTCAGGGAGAAATATATAGCGATGTTGTGCTAAAGTCGTCGCATACCGATGATAATACAAAAAATACAAACGAAACGAAAGGCTCAACATCGCAGGGCTGTTGTGGTTATTTGCGGTGTTGGTGGAATTAAGATGACGCTTGGCGCGGATATGCTTAACTAATAAATGCATAGGAAGCGAGCTGTTACAAATCCGGGCAGATCCCTTTCTTATTGGCTGTGGATTTATAAACACAGACGTGGGCTGTGATGCTAATGCTCATCACAACATCTAGAGTAGTTCGGATAACAATCTGAGAGGCTCCAGTTTAAAAAAAGGAGTAGTAGCAAATAGTAGTATCGATCTTGAGTTACTTAACATGACATGTAATCACAATTGGGAGCAGCAGGTACTATGTCCAAGGAGTTGACGTCTCCTCGAGACCACTGCCGGTCGTGGGGCTTGTATAAGATGTGGTGGGATTCCTTGACCACCTAAGCATTTGATGTAAAAGCTTCACGTGATTATTCTCAATAAACTAAACTAAAGTAATAGTGGACTTGAATGCATCAAATTTAGTTTTAATAATTATGATTTTCTTAATACATAATTCATGAAAATAATACTCAACACCACGTATAACAAACCAAATATATTGAATGCCTTAGTCACAGCTTGAACGGACGGATTTATGTGAAGTCAAAACATTAACTTTATATAAATAACCATTAAACAATTAGAATTTCGAAACATTAGCAAACTCTATGGTTTATAAGATTTACTAAAACATCAATATATCAGAAATGTCATAATATTTTCGATCTGATCTATTTTTACAAAAACTTTCCTTATAAAAATACCTTGTGGATAATGGCTCACAATGCAAAGAAGAAAAAAAATACGGGAGCGAGTTGATTTTCTAAAAAATATCGTGAAAAATTGCGTTTTTAAGATATTTAAATGCTTCTAGAGGTACTTTAATTCAAAATTACCAACCGTATTACCCTGTAGAATGCTTACTGAGTGCTCATGAAAATCGACTTCCCGAATTTTAAAAACGGGTAGTGCTCAAAAGCATCATCTCCTCGAAAAAGTCCCTATGCAAAATTTCAGCTCAATCGGACTTCGTTAAGTGTTCGACCAAAGCGGTCAAAGTTTGACTGTTTTGAAATACGAAAAATTTCGAAATAGATTTTCTTCATGCCAAATGTCTTAGAAATGCATGCAACGTTGAGATCTGATGTTGACTGAATTTTTTTTAATGACTTCGCAACTCGAAATTTTTTGGAACTTGAACATTTTTCGTAATCAATTTTTTTTTGTTTTTGATGCCCACTATACTGCCGTGAATCGCAAACTTGTCCCACATAAATAGGAAAACCAGCAAAGATGGGACAGATATGCGATTCATTGCTCAGTCGGATCCTCTAAACTAGTTTATATTTGTTCTACATAAATGCTCCATAAACGCTCCATACGATTATTTTTCACATAAGGCTTGATCACCATGACTTTTCGAACATAGTGTTTTTTTGGGACACCCTAATTCTCTACTCATTCAATGGCGAGCAGAGAAATGTTTTCAATTATAACTGAGGAAGTACTAATAGAATACTATGTTGAAAAGCAGGTCAAGTTCTAGTTAGAATGTAAAGCCATAGAAGAATAAGACACGTACACACATCACACACCGAGTGCACCGAACCATTTCGTCAGAGGCAGTTTGCGTTATCGCAGGGATGAACTAATCTGCATACCCAGCAGAGGATATCGAGTGCTACCAACGGAGAGGTACCAGAAATATGATGGAGACGGTGAGACTGACTCTATGGTGAAGTGGCAGCAGGATGGGACAATGCAGATAGTGGAAGGTGGACCCACGGCTCATCCCCAATGTGTCGACGTGGGTGAACAGGGAGCATGAGAGGTGATCTTCACTCACTCAGTTCCTATCCGGACACGGGTTTCCGCCAATATCTGCACCGGTTTGTCCATGCGTCATCGCCATTCTGCCCGGCGTGTGTCAACGTACAGGAGACTCCAGAGCACGTGTTAATCGGTTGTCCGAGGTTTGCGGAAGCACGTACAGGAATGCCTGCCCTAAACGTGGACAACATCGCAGAGCGAATGTCACGATGAAGATACGTGGAATGCGGTAAGCAGAGCTCGAGGCAAACCGTCACAGCTGCAGCGTAGATGGAGAAGGACCAGCGAATAAGCTGCGGCTCGGAGGAAAATCCAGCATAGTGAGCAGTGTTTGGCCTCGGTCGTCGGGGCGCCGGTGAACCGGAAGTCTTCTGCCAACCGGAATCGTCGGACCGACTTCGGCACTCGATCAGCCAACCTGCGGAAGAAAGAAGAAGGAAGTGCTTCGGGTATATAGGGCACCGTCAGTGCGGACGTCATCCACCACCGGTACTGTCGGACCACCTCTGCAACCCAAAGAAGAAGTCGGCGCAATGCGCGAAAGCGTTCCTTGCGATAGCCGTCGGTAGTCGGGGCACCATCAGTGCGGAAGTTTCCTTCACCGGTACTGGTGGACCACCCTCGATGCCGGGGGAAGTCAGGAGGATTCGAGTGAGGAAGTTTACGGCACGACCGCTGAGGGATCGAGACAACGCAGCAGTGTGCAGTGGATTTCAGCAAGCCAGTCGGCGAACTAGCTGCTAGGGGCGGAATTTTAGAAGCGGATGAGCCACCAAGCCACCCCCTCCTCCACAAAATGGTTACAGCATCAGTACAGCGGGGTGCTGACGCTGTTGCCCAAAACCGTAAAGATTTACGGATTCGCGGATGATGTCGTCCTAACGATAACCGGTGAGTCGCTGGAAGAGGTGGGAATGTTGGAGGCGACCGACGCATTTGAAACCTGAATGAATGGAGTCAATCTGCAGCTGGCTCACTACAAAACGGATGTTATGCTGGTCAGCAACTGCAAAGTAATCCAGCGGGTGCAGATTACCACCGGAGGGCACGACATCCCGTCGGTGCGGACTCTGAGCCATCTAGGTGTGATAATTGATGACCGGTTGAACTTCAACACTCACGTGGCCTATTCCTGCGAAAAGGCGGATAAAATGGTCAGTGCGTTCGCAAGGATCATACCGAACGTCGGCGGCCCGAAAGGCAGCAGTAGGCGTCTTCTGGTCGAAACGTAACCGCAGTAGGCGTCTTCTCAAGACGAAACGTAACCGCAGAAAGTTGAATAACGTGTTTCGTTTAATGGCCATCCGAGTCGCGAGTGCGTACCGAACTATTTTGTCGGAGGCAGTCTGCGTTATCGTACGGATGGTTCCATTCTGCATAATCCTGTGAGGATCGAGTGCTACCTACGGCGAGATACCAGAAATGTGAGGAAGACGATGAATATGGTGAAGTGGCAACATGAGTGGTACAATGCGGATAATAGAAGGTTTATCCATCGGCTCATCCCCAATGTGTTGGTGAAGAGGGTGAGGTTAACTTTTACTTTGCACAGCTCCTGTCCGGACACGGTTGTTTCTGCAAGAGACGTCTATCAGTGTAGAGGAGACTCCAGAGCACGTGGTATTCGACTGCCCGAGGTTTGCGGATGCACGTAGAAGAAATATGCCATAAGGGCGGACAACATCGCATAGCGAATGTTACGCGATGAAGGTACGTGGAATGCGGTAAGCAGAGTCGATGCAAACTGTCAGAACTGCAGCATCGATGGGAAAGGGACCAGCAAATAACAGTCGGTCTGGAGGAAATTCAACAATGAGCAGTGTTTGATCTCGGGTCATCGGGGCGCCAGCGAACCGGAAGTCTTCTGCCAATCGAAATCGTCGGACCACCCTTAGCACTCGAACCGTCAACCTGCTGAAGAAAGAAGAACAAAGCGCATCGGGTGTGTAGGGCAACGCCAGTGCGGACATCATCCGCCATCGGAACTGTCGGACCACCTCTACAACCCATAGACAAAGTCGGTGGAGTGCGCGAAGTCGGCCTTCTATCAAAAGTTCGGTTTTGGAGTAATCCTATAGCCTTTACGTATACTTAGTATACGAGCAAGACAAAAATTCAAATTACAGTAACCAAATTTGCTTCCCTAATTCCAATAATGAGACAATGTAGTGTTCTACATTGTTTCTTGCGTTCCCAGAAAATTGTGTCATACACTGTCATGCGGTATTGTCGGTATTGAAGATATTTCTTCATCAAAGTGCGGGTACGCTAAGCCAAACTTACACACATATCCATTCCTCTGGTATGTTTATCGTAGTAATCGCGTCGCGTCGAAATCGGCCCCATACCGGAATAAATTTGCCTGCATGTAATCAACGTTGCTAAGTTATTGAACCTTATGACATACATGCACGAGAATATTATGCAAAATGTCTTCGATGCACATAAACACGAGAATACTTCCTATACTCATTCTACGTTTTTCTTTTCTTTTTTTACAGAGAATAAATTGGAGGAAACCGCGGTGTTCATCGTCTTGATCTGTAACAGGTATGTACGTAGATAAAACTTCAGAGGTGATGATTAGAGATGACTGTAAACAAACTAGTCATTGAATGAAAATGCACCGGCCGCAATGTGCGTACGCAAGCGCTGTTCGCATGCTAGAATGGTGAGAGTTAGCATGCTTCAATGGTGAGAGCACCGGCTGTGAAAAAAATATCAGGCGGTATTGAGGCGGCCAAAAATTCGGGATCAACATTTTGTTATTACGAAAGAAATTTCAATAAATGAGAAGTTTATTTCAGCATAGCGGCTCAATGTATTAAACGCCCAGAAAATAATTATTATGTTTCTAGTGATGTACACAAAATCAAGCAACTTGGTTAGATTTCAGTCGAATAATAAACGCTTGAGGCCTTCCTTACAAAGCTACAAAGCCAGACCATGCTGAAGGCGGCTAGGTTCGATTCCCGGTCCGTTCTAGAAAATTTCTTGATTTTCTTGGGCATAAAAGTATGATCGTGTTATCCCCATGGGCCTCATGATATACAAACGCAAAATGGTTTAGAAATCTCGCAGTTAATAACAATGGGAGTTAGAACACTAATCTGCGAGGCTGCAATGTCCCTGTGAAGGATGTAATGTCGATAAGCAGAAGAATACACGCTTGAGACGAAAACGTGGACGGCCGGAATGGTCTTTCTCCCACTAATATCAATGTTCAAATTCATTGCAAATGAAGAAATTTTTATCATGATTGATAGAAACTCTGCATAGTTGTACGACTCCTACAATAATTTCTCAGAAAATCCTAAATTTATTACCTTGAAGAAGTGCGTATAAAAAAGCGACACAGTCATATATGCAACAACGCACCTTTAGTCGTGATACCACACTAAAGTACCATAAGTTCGGAGCCTAGAGGTAGAGAAAATGTGGTATATGTTCGTGATCGGGCCACATCATCGACAGACAGATTGCGGTGGGGTGTGGTGGCAAGGGCATTGGACTCGCCTTTTCTCTCTATGGTGGATAGGTGAGAAGGTGGATCGTACGATGCTGTGGCATGATGTTTGTTGATATCGGCTTCACTGACGGTGTGTTTTGTTGTCAGAGCCGGTGGCGATTGCGCAAGTGGTAGTATGTCGATACGACATAGTATCAGTGTATTTACATACCCAGTTTTGTTCACATATGTATGTCAGTGATCCTCAATTTTCGGATCAGATTATTATTACGTTTGAGATAATGAACGCGAACTATACAAAAGGTTATGATCTGAAGATCTGTAACCAAAGGTTAAGATCAGTAACGGGCTGTACTAAGAATTAGGATGTTTTGTGAATATGTGACAATCAATAATTAGCTGCGTTGTATTTTACGGAGTAAGATTTACTCCTAGGTTACATTACCGCTAGGATATTACTAAGTCGTGGGAGTCGTGACAGAGTGGAGAAAATTATCCATTTTTACTGTTACTCTATTAGTCATAACTTTATTATTTATATCTTGAATAAAAAAACTAGAATTATCCAACTGGCGCTGGTGATGCCTTTCTCTTGCGTCATTAAATGAAATAAGAAAAACGCATTAGATAGGTCAAAATAGCACTTTAGGGAAATAGATTTCATTATTTCAATCATTTCTTATTGATTAGCATTCATTTCAATGCATTACAGCAACATAAAATAAAATTTTGGTCTAATTTTCAATAATAGGGTCTAACTAGGCCACAATCTGCGTCGAAAGCAACTTGTTGTGGGAAAATCGGATAATACTAAGTACAAAAAGTTTGTCTCACATTTTTGTACACATATATATACAGATTGTGAAACTCACATCGAAATGCTTAGGAAAACCATCGACAATGCTCGCTACTTGGTTCCTAGATATAGCATAGTATACAACATTGGTAAGACAAGTTTTTAAATGTTAACAGTTCAGGCACTGGACTTATGAATTATAGACACTATAGGTTCCATAGACGAGCTGAGGCGAAGGCGAGTGTAGCCAAACGAACTGTCAGTTAGTGTAGCCAAACGAGCATGACGTCACTATTGCAACCCAAGCAACGCAGCGTGTGACGTCAAATTCGCGTGGTACTTACTTGATACTTGATGGGCTACAGCTCTTCGATGAACCTACGCCGAATGGAGTATCCTTCCACTGGACTCGATCCTGGGCCAATCCCAGTCGCCCTGAACATTGAGCGCCCTGGTCCTCTTCAACTGCAAAAGCCATCGTGTACGCGGCCTTCCACGAAGCCTGTGGCCTCTTCCGGTTCTCATAAATTATCTTCGCTTGACGTTCTTCCGGCATACGAACAACGTGACCAGCCCACCGTAGTCTGCCGTGTTGTATAAGTCAATAATATCCAGCCCTTTATACACCTGGTACACAGATTCATGCGACGCCGCCAGATGCCGTTCTCCTGTTTACCGCCGAGTATTGTCCGCAGCACCTTACGTTCAAACACCTGAGAGCTCCGATCAGCTCGCTTTAACGTCCATGTCTCTGCGGCCGTATAAAGCCACCGGAAGAATCAGAGTAGTATACAGCGCGAGTTTTGTTTTCGTTTGCAGACTTCGGGCCTCACGAAACCTGCTTGGTATTCGCCGACGAAGGACTCTTTAAGCGGTCTCAATTTGTTGAACAAGATACGAATACATAATTTTGTACGCCGAATTTTCTCGGTAATTGGTGCACTCCAGTCTGTGCCCTTTCATAAAAGAGGGCAAATGAGGCCGTCCAACCAGCTAGCAGGCATTTCCTCGTCTTCCATATTTTCGACATAATATGGTGCAGAACTTCGCTGCTCACTGCCATGGAAGTTCAGCCGGAGCCGGTCCTTCCCGCAGCCTTATTGTTTTCAGCTCTTTGACAGCTTTTTTAAACTCATCTAATATAGGTGACTCCACAGCTTGTCCATCGTCGCTAATATTTATTCTGTTCACCGATGCACCGTCACTTCCTCCATTCAACAAAGTCTCGAAGTGTTGCTTCCACCTGGCAGCCACTTCAGTTTTATCTGTCAGCAAATTCCCTTGTTGGTCGTTGCATGACGGAGATGGCGCTGTCTTTCCGCACGCCATTGAACCAAACCTCCGCATATCGTTCTGCTCCATTTTTTCCTGCGCCTCACTAATAACTTGTTCTACGCTTTTTCTTCCTGCGGTGGGTTCGTTTTTCGGCTCTTGCTTCCTTGTACCGATCTCTATTCGATCGGCACGACACCAACATCCGGGTTCTGGCAACGTTCTTCCGTCTCGTCACCTCTGACACTCCACATCGAACCAACCCGTCCTGGGTCGCCTCTGTGCAGTGCCTACCACTTCTCGTGTTGTTGTTCACTGCTCCATGGATCGACCCCCATAGATCGTTGATGTTGTCGCTAACGTTGATTGCACTTATCGTTCGTCGAGCTTCTGGCGGTACTCAGCCGATACCCTTCCGCCGACAGTCGCTGGATATTGTAAACATCGTTCGCGATCTTTCGTTCGCAGTTGAAACCGTGATCGAATTTTACTGACAACGAGGTAGTGATCAGAGTCAATGCGGACCTCTGAATGTCCGCCATCGATAATATCCGAGAAATGGCGCCCATCCGAACATGGTCTATCTGGTTGCAAGTCACCATTTGGGTGTCTCCAGGTGTGCTTTCGGATGTTCTTTCGCAAAGTAGGTGCTACTGATGGCCATCCTCTGGCAGCAGCAAAATTTACTAGCCGTAGGTGCTGTCATTGAGCGGAGGAAGGCTCTCCTACCGATTATGGGACGGAAAGTCCTCTCTACCGACCTGAGCGTTAGCTCTGATAACAATTTTCGTACGCTTTGACTCTCCAGGCTTTATCAAGACATTCATAAAACGTGTCCTTCACGTCGTCGGATTTATCGTTTGTCGGTGCGTAAACGTTGATGCTGTAATTGAAGAATTTCCCTCATCCTCAACACACGGATTCGTTCGCCAATGGGTTTCCCACCGCATCACTCGCTTCATCTGCTTGCCCATCACCACGAAACTAACTCCATGCTCTTTTCACCGCCGCTGAGATGTTACTTGAATGCCGTGGGGTCCACGGCTCGGAATTCACGTTCTCCGATCTAGGCCATCGGACTCTTTTGAATAGCAGCCACGTTCACTCCAACCTTCTGCAGTTCACGAGCCAGAAGGCTACTCGTCCAGGTTCATTTAGGGTCCTGACATTCCAGGTACCGAGTTTTCAATCATAGTCCTTATTTCGTTGCCGGGTCGGTGCCAAAAATAACGTTCTCTTTCTTCTATCTCCATTTTCGTGGTATTTGAGGCTTCAGGCTACTCATCAGTCGCGTTACCTACATCGCGATAATGGGGTGCCACCAGTGTAGCTGACGCGATACAGCATTTCGTTAATCAGCCGCTGGGTACCAGGCAGACGCTGTTTGAGCCGCACCTCCTGGTGAACAGACGCTCAAGGCGTACCTTCTCACTCTAGCTGATGTCAGAAGGAAACAGTTCCCAGGCTGCACTACCAGCTGTTGGCACAGCTGGCGGTCTTTTGTCATCGGACGACCTGTGAAGCGTGAGATAGGGACTTGTGACCAGAGCCTGTTGGGCGCTCCTTCCTTGATGTCAACCCACCAATTCGCGTGGTGCACTGTGAAAAAGTGGAAAAACACACTTAATCGAAATAACCCAACCATGCCTGCGCTCGTCTATGGAACCTATAGTGTCTATATTATGAATGGGTCAGACAGAGTCCACGTGGTCATATTTTTTAAGATTGTCAACCCCCCTCCCCCTATGTGGTTTATCGTGGTCATTTGCCATACCCCCTCCCCCCCTATGACCACGTGGTTTTTTCAAGCACAAAAAATTTAAAAAACTTATATAACTGAAACATATGGTTAATCCGATAAATTTTGAAGATGGACAATTTCAACTGATTCAAAATCAAACTAAACCCAGCATGGAAATTATAAATTTTCATGAATTCGAACATTTTTATGATGTTATTATGTTATCGTTGATGTTATCGTTATTATAACACTATTTTTTAACCTAGATTGTTTAAGGAATTGGGGTGTTTTTTCTAGAACACTGCCACTTTTTTCATATCGCAGGAATTTCCTTAGTTCTAGACCTTGATGAATTTGCATTATTCAGAATTTCATGTCGATTTTTTAATGCAAGCTTCTCTATGTCATAACCTTTCATATATACATATCAGAATTTTGTGCATTTAGAACATTTAGGTATTTAATTTTTGATCAATTATCCTAATTGTTCAATATCATAAAAACTAGGCTTCATAAGCCTAAATTATTGCCTACATTTAGGCCGTTACAAATATTTATTTAACTTTTTGCCCTACTGGTCTCCGAAAGGTCAATAATATAATAATATAATAAAAATAAATATAAAAATGAAAAAATCAAAGAACTCCTCGGATTTGTTAAAGAATGTTTTGAAAATTCTCATTTCCTAATTTATTTTGTTGCCCTCAAAATATTATTTTTGGCAAAAAATCGAGCGGGGGAGACAAAATAAATATTAAATATTTTTATCGGCCTTATTGCTTGGATTAATTTTAAATTCCAAGATCTTCTTAATTTTCAAGAATAATTATTCTGGAGTTGCAAGATTGACAAGAAATTCTTCGGAGTCTCCACGGAAAAATCTTCAGAATTTCAACGACATTTTTTTCCCGAAATTCTTTGGAAGAAAAATGAAAAATGTTCGGTAGAAATTTTGAAGAACTAGAAAAATCCGTAGAAGGATCCGAAATGCATATTTGCGATGAAAATTAATAAACATCAAATTCCGAAGAATTTGCATAAATTAGAAAAAATTCCAGCTTACTTTTTACAGAATCTCTAAAGATTTTTTTTAATCCTGGGCAAATTTAGAATCTTCAAAGGAAATTCTTCTAAATTTTCGATGGAAATTTTTCATTTTCCAAAAGAAATTCTTAGAAATTTTCAGTAGTTTTTTTTTTTTATTTCCAAAAGAAATTATTCGGAATATGCCAAATTATTTTCAATGGAAATTCCTTAGATTTTCCAGTAGAAAATCGTAAAAAGTTCATCTGAAACACCAATAATGAATTTTCCGAGGAAATTCTGATGTTTTCAAGTGGAAATAACGAAAAAAATGTACTTTTGTTGTACTTGTAAGGTTGTACTTTGAAGCATTTCCAGTAGCAGCCTTGGAAAATTCTTCAAAACGAACGAATGCTTCTTTAGCCCGCAGTGAGGTTTCTTAAATTCGTGCAATTGATTGATGTGCTCGACGACGTGCTGCTGGCTCATGAACAAGGGAAGAGGCAAATACAAAGCATTCGTTTTATACTGAAAATGGGGAGCTTTGAACGTGGCATCTTCGCTGCCGTACTGCCGAGGAGGCATCGTGAGAGGGAGTGGAAATGAGGATGGTTCCTTCGTTCATCGGCAGTGTTTCAGATGCGAGTGAGGTTGTGTGAATATTAAAACGTATTAGCGAGAAAGAGAGAGAATTCATCATATACCTCTCTTTCCACATTCATTCCAACTGAAATGCGCAACTCAGTATAAGTGAGGCAAGAGAGTTAAAATTCTCTGCACCAGCGGGTGTTTGATTTCACTCTCCAGCTGGTTCGTAAAGCAGTGCTATGGAGCGAGGAAGCATTCTTCACGAAGCACTTTGAAACTGTTCTCTCATGAAGCCTACCTCGGGAGTATATTTGTGCTGAAACATCGGTCATCATCTTCATTGCTTCATCTATCCGCCCTGCCAGTAGGAATTCTCTAAAATTAAACTGATATTTTAAAGATCTTCTGATGAGTTCTGGGAAAATTTCTTAAATTTCTGAATCACTTGTGCATCTTTGCATGGTGAAGATTTAAAGCAATGTTTACCTGAACTCTCAAAGAAATCAAAATGACTTCCTGAAGATTAATTCCGATGAAATTTTGGAAGAATTTATTATGCAAATTAAAAAAACATAAATCGAGAATTTAAAGATTTATTCTTTGAAATCGAAGAATTTTTTGAAGATAATGCTTCTTCCGTGGAAGTTCTAAATAATGCCTCGAATAAAAAAATACTTGGAAAATTTTAAAATGTGATAGAATTCACAAAGAGCGTAAAAAGTATTCCGAAAAATTTCATTCAAAATTTCAAATTTGAAAAAAACAAACAAAAATCAACGGAATATCAAAGTGTTTCATGGCATTGCTGTTTAAAATCTCTTGGAAATGCAGAGAAGTTTTTAAAAATTTAGAAGTCTTCTTCTTTTCTATGGTTCCACATTCCAACTGAAAGTTGGTCTAATTTTCAACTTAATATATTCTATTTGCATTTCCTCAGTTATAAATTGAATGCTTTAATATGCCAGACATTGCACGATTATATATCTAGTGTAGCAAAGTACGATGGATTCATACCTAGGGTGTCGAGAATGTTTCCACCCAAAAACATCCTAGTCAGGAACGAGAATCGAACTGCCATTCCGGTTTGGTAACTTACGCCTTTGTTCGCAAGGCTAAATGAGACTGAACATTTGAAGTGTACTCCTTAAAATGCTTGAAAAACTATTTTTGGAACTGAAATTTTTGGAAATGGTTTGCTTTGAATTTCCAGACAGAATTCACATCGAAATTTTTTCGGAGTTTTCAGGAAAATTGCCCAAGAAGCTTCTTCTTCTTCTTATTGGCATTACATCCCCACACTGGGACAGAGCCGCCTCGCAGCTTAGGTTCAAAGCACTTCCACAGTTTTACTGCGAGGTTTCTAACCAGGTTACCATTTTTGCATCATCGTATATCATGGAGCTAGCATCGATGATACTTTTATGCCCAGGAAGTCGAGACAATCTCCAAATTGTCTAGACCGGCACCGAATCGAACCCAGCCACTCAGCATGGTCTTGCTTGAGTCGCCGTTTACTGCACGGCTAAGGAGGGCTTACAAGCCCGAGTGCTAATGTCTTTTATACAGCTTCTGTAAACTGATTCATTGGTCGCCGTCTTTTTCGATAAACTGAGAAAATCTAACGCCAAACCCTCAATTAACAAACTACGCCAAATAGATTGAAAAGGCATTGATGACAAAGTTGGATAATTTGTCATTATTTTTGCATGAAATGTCAGATAAGTTCATATATGTACTGACGATTAATTACTTGTCTGATCCAGACGTTCACCTATAATGTCCTGTAATTTTCCGCTTTAACTACGTATAGTGTGATTACATGAAGTACTAGTTTGCCGATACATGTTCTATTCCACTTAGCAAGTGCTTAAAGTGTTAATGTAATTGCAAATTTGTACTCAGATGTGCAACAGCAATTTGGAGCTTTTCAACAAGCACACGTAACTGGAACGAAGCATACCGAT